>NC_064265.1:42227719-42432719 GCF_003254725.2 Canis lupus dingo | reverse complement strand
CACTTTAGGTGGTTGGGCTGCTTTATTATATATAATCCTCCTCTCTACCTTTAAATACCTGTCACCTTTCTCTCCAAGCAAATTTTCTTTCCTCTTCATCCTAACCAAATTTGTTAAGTGTTCTTCAAAGATGCTAGCAGACCCTGATCTACTGACCTAAATTTGTCTTTTCTAGATCTACATGAATATTTACCATTATGCTTTTCATTTGTTAACTGAACACACACACATGCCCACACACACACACACAAGACCCCCTTATTTTGTTTTTCCTCAATGAAATTATCTTGAAAAATGGGACTGTAGTTTATATCTGAATGTGTGAATGAATAAACAAGTGAAACACACTCGGCAAAATTGGAAATACTAGAAGATTTAACCCTATAAACCCCAATGGGGAGTGAAACCATTTTTTTTCTTTTTAAAAAGCATTGCTAAAATTTTACTGAAAAATTATATAAGTTATACACCCACACTATCATTATAAAAGATCTAAAGATTAGGGTAGTGGTTAAAGTAGGAAAATCTTGTTTTCCCATTCATCTGCCAGCCCCCTTCCTGTAATCCTGCTCCTCTGAGTTAATTACTATTAAGTTTGGCAAATGTCTTTAATCCTTTATCTAGCCAACCATTTACATTTGTATCTGAACCTAGAACTCCTAAATCCTACAGCCTCATCTGTCGATGTCATTCACAGAAATAATGATCTGATTCCAAATGACTGAAGAATGCTATAACTGTTTGTTGGTAAAGGGAAAGGTGTGTGGCACACAGTTCTCCAAATAAAACAGACACACTTCCTAAAAAATCTCTGTAGACCCTGTCTAGTGTTTTCCACCAAAACCGCTTGCAAAAATCCTGGCACTCCTCTCGCTCTCTGACTTGCCTAATTGCTCCTCTCCAACCCTTCCATCTTCGCTGGCACTCAGGCTCCCTGAGATGCCTGTCTGCCTGCTGGATCCCGAAACACTGGATTGCTTCCTGCTCTTACTGCTTTTTTCTCTTCAGAATCAGATCGTTACACTTTACTTTTGCCTAAATTTGTAAACTTACTGGAATAAAGCCTTTCAGTGCTTTAAATTTAAGTTCTAGAGTTTCAATTCTGCTCTGTGGATATCATTTTCCTTGAACCTATTGTTTTTGTGTGTGTTTTTTTTGGTATTTTTTCTTGTTCATATTTCCAAACTTCTTCATTTTACAGGTCTTGAAATATTTCACTTTTAGTTTTTTTTTTCTTCACTTTTAGTTTTAATGATCAGTTCTATTTCTCTGAAAATTTTCAATGAAAATAGCATTGATTTTTTTTTCTATCAATAGTTTTTTCTATTGTTTTTTACTCTAGCTTTATTATTTTATCCTTCCTAATAGAAGTGTTTTGGCCATAAAAGTTTCTATGAATACTGCTCTGGCTCCTTAAATTCAATATTTAAAAGATATTATTGTCATTGCCATTCATTTATAATTTACATTGAATTTTAGTTTTTCTTTTCAATGAAAGGAAGGGTATTACATGATCTGTAGGATTTTTTCATGTTTTTGAAACTTGTCAAGTCTTTGCGGAAATAATATAAGCATTCAATTGATATTACAAAAATTTTCTTATTAAAATATTCAACTTAGATAAAAATTAGAAGCATGTATATATATCTACTTTTTTTTTTTAAAGAATACACTTTTCTGGGAGAACGCATTTGCTAAGTAGCTCAATTTCATTTAACAAAGATATATTGTGGATATGAGTAATCATATAATTCCTTATTTAACTAAAAAGTTCTAAAAAAAAGATAAAAATAAACCTGAGTGTAGTGATCAAATCAGAAATTTTTAGTAAGAGTCTATGAACTCCAGGGGTGGACCTATTTTGATTTTTTAAAAAGTGTTATTATATCATTTTCTCTTTTTAAAATTACACATTGTGGTTCCTTTTTTTTTCTGCAAGAGATGATAAGGTTTTTAAAAAATTCTCATTCTCTAGTACTTCTTAAATGTAAAACTTAATGGAGGTTTAGACAAAAATTTTATGGTGGTATATATGCCATATATCTATTTAAGTTTTAATTCCAGTTAACATACAGTGTTGTATTGGTTTCAGGTGTACAATACAGTGATTCAACAATTCCATACATCACTTGGTGCTCATCATGACAAGTGCACTTCTTAATCCCCATCCACTTATTTCACCCATCCCACCATATATCTCTGTTCTTAACACACGAGGAAAATATTATACTATCTTGAATAGTAATAAAATTTGTATCTCATTGTTATTCATCATATAATTCTGGAACCAAATTGAGAAAAGCGAAGTTATTCCAAGAATCCAGCTAGTCCATTCCTTTTTCTAAACCAGATTATTCCTAAACTTAATTTAAAGGTGCCATGCTCACTAACCTTTCTAAAACTTTAAAAGGCTCATTGTTAATCCCCTTCTTATATTTATCCTAATCCATTTATCATGCATTTAAAACTCACTTATTTTAAAACTCTGCCTTAGTCGTTGAAGTGAATTGAATTGGTTTTGTGTTTGGTTTTGACTGCCTTTTTCCTTTTAAGTAGATTTTTTTCCCCCTGGTTCTTTGCATGCTGGGTAATTTGGGATTTTATACAGCATATTTTGAATATTATGACATTCTGGGTCTTCAATCGAAAGTAATGATGAGCAATAGGTGTACTGTGCAAACTTTAAAAGGAAGCTGGGATAGTTTATCAATATCCAGTAAAATAGACTTCAGAACAAAGAAAATTAGCAATAAATAGAGATACTACTTAGTTATAGAAATCAGCTTAATAAGAAGACTATAACAATATTAAATGTGAACTCACCTAATTTCTTTAGTGCTTCTAACGCGCTTCTAAAGCACTTCTAAATACACAAAGGAAAATTCACAGAACCAGAAGGAAAAATAGAAAAATCTTAATTATAGTTTGAGATTTCATCACTGTTTTCTCAGAAAATCCTCAAGTATGGAGAAGCAAACACCACCACCAGTTTACTGCAAACTGCATCAAATTGACATTTGTAGAACAGTTTATTTAAAAATAGCACAATATGCATTTTTAAGCAAAGTATAACTTTTTTCTCCCTTCATAGCTTTGAGGTATAACTGATGAAAATTGTATATACTTAAGGTGTACAACTTGGTGTTCTGATATACATTGTGAAATAATTACCACAATCAAGCTAACATATTTAACACCTCACAGTTACTGTTTTTGTGTGTATGTTTTGGGGGTGGGGTGTGTGGTGAGAGCACTTAAGACTTACCTTCTTGGCAAATTTCAAATATGCAGTACAGTATTATTGTAGTTACCATGTTGATCATTAGAGCTACAGAACTTATTCATATTGCACAACTGAAACTCTGTACCCTATGACCAACATTTTACCCTTTCTCCAACCCCAGCCCCTGAAAACCACCATTATTCTCTCTGCTTCTATTTTTAGAGAACATGAATTCTTTTTAAATGTAATGGACTAATACACTCACTGATACAGACCGTATCCCAAAGTGTAAAACAATCTTAACAAAATTTTAAAAATCAAAGTATGTCCCCTGACCATAAGGATTTAGACTAGAACTCAGTAACAGATAACAAGAAAATGTCTAAATATTTGGTAATTCAATAATATATAATAACTGTATAATCCATAATTAAAGAAGTAGGGGAGGGGGGAAAGAAGACACAAATTACCAACATCAAGAAGAAAACAGGTATTTCTATTCAAAACAGGTATTTCTTTTTTTTTTTTTAATTTTCAAAACTGGTATTTCTACCTGTTAACTACTTATTTCAAATAAGTACTGAAAGGATAAGAAAAGAATACTACAGATAACTCTGCACATGTAAATTTGACAAGGTACATGACATGGACCAATTCCTTGAAAATCACAAATTACCAAAACTTAAGATGAAATCTATGATTATATATATATATACATATATATATTCCTATTAAAAATGAGAGAAATGGTATTCATAGTTAAACACCTTCAAATAAAGAAATCTCCAGGCCTAAGTGGTTTCATTAGCAAATTCTACTGAGCTTTTAAAGAAGAAATAACAATTTTACACAATGTCTTTCAGAAAACAGAAGAGAACACTTTGCAGTTCATTTTCATAGGCCAGCCTCATGCTAATAGCAACATCAGACAATGGTAGTAGATAAAGTGGACAGTACCACTCATAAACAAACTTCCTTAATCCAGCCAAACAAAGTACACATAAATTACATGTATTTATGTATACATAAATTATATATAAAGTAGGGTTTATCCCAGGAATGCAAGGCCAGTTCAGTATTCAAAGTGTAGTCTACCAATTTAATAAGATGAAGTGCATTAACCCTATTATACCAATTGCTCAGAAAATTATTTATGAAGATCCATTTATGGGAAAAAACTTCCAGCAAATCAGGAGTAGAAGGGAACCTCTTCCATGTGGGGGGAAATTTTCTGAGATTTTCTTTCACCTACTTAATGGTGAAAGACCAAATTCTTTCCCGCTTAGATAAGGAAGCAGGCACGGATGTCTACTCTCATTTATCCTCTTCAGCATTGTACTAAAAATTCTACCAGTACAATATGGTTAAAAAAAAAAAAAAAGACACACGTAAGTTGGAAAGCCATTTCTACTTGTAGATACCTTAATTACCTAAGTAGAAAATTCTACAGAATCCATAAAAATCACTACTAGTCCTAAGTATACTTATGTAAGTTTCTGCTTATATGTCCAATACATATAAATCATTTTTATAACTTATAATTTCATTTTATTTATAATATTTTACTAGAAAAAAGTTAACACGTATAATAGTCTCTCTGTTCCCAAATGAAATGCTTAGAAATAAATAAATGTAATAAGAAACATATCCTAGGCCTTTATGCTGAAAACTACAAAAGGTTGGCAGGGAGGAAAAAAAGGACCCAAGTTAATGAAGTTGTACACTGTGTCCATGACTTGGAAAAGTCAACCTAATAATAATGTCACTTCTCCCCAGATTAATAGATTTAACACAATCAAAATTTTATCCGTTTTTTTTGTAGATATAAAGAAGCAGACTCTAAAATGTTATGTGGAAAACAATGGAATGAGATAAGCCGAAAGAATATTGAAAAAGAAAAATAAAATTGGACAAATCCTGCTCAATTTTAAAGAATTATTGTAAAGCTACAGTAATCAAGACAGTGTGGTATAGGTCATCTAGTCCCATAGTTGAATGAGACAAAATAGTCCTGAAATGGACCCAGTCAGATGTGACCAATGGATCTTTAGTAAAGATCCATTGCGGATCCATCTGTCTTCAACATGTGGTGCTGAAGCAATCAGTTTTCTATGTGTAGTGAGATGAACCTTGACCTAAATATCACAGCTTATGCAAAAATTAACTCAAAATGAATCACAGATCTAAATGTAAAAGGTAAAGCTATAAAAATTTTTAAAAGAAACCATAGAAAATCTTTATTAAATGGGGTTAGGTAAATAGTGCTTGGCAACGATACTAAAACCGTGATCTATAAAGAAATAATTGATAACTTGAACCTCATCAGCATGAAAAACTTGTGTTCTATAAGAGACTGCTAAGAGAATGGAAAGACAAGCTACAGACTGGGAGAAAATATTTTCCGATTACATTTCTGACAAAGGACTTCTATGCAAAGTGTATAAATTCATCCTTAAGAAATCAAACAATTCAATTAAAAATGTCAAATTATTTAAACCAGTGTTTTATCAAAGAAGAGATAGGGCAGGTTAATAAGCATGTGAAAAATGTTCAACATTTCTAGTCATTAGAAAAATACAAATTAAAACCACGATGAGATAACATTACGTGTATGTTAATGGCTAGAAAAAACATTTAAGAAATTTCAGGGATTGATAATGCAGAATGCTGAGAACTCTTACACTTTCCTGGAAAGAATGCAAAAAAAAAAAAAAATTTACAGCCATTTGCCCTTGCAAATTCATCCTAACAGCTACACTCTAGTTTCAAAATGGAAATAATACCTTCTTTTCATCACTAAATCCATAAAGATTTTTTGCTATTCAAAACTTCTGACATTTCTTGACACCTATTAATTTTATGACAAATGAAGTATAATGTCTCTAGAAACAGAACATATAACTTTTTTTTTTTTTTTAAATCTCATTGTTTGGTAAGCGGCACAGTGTTCCACAAGCAACAGTATTAATGATGATGTGGATCATGGTTAAAGAGCTTGGGGGGACAAAAAATAAGTAATAGGAATTGTATACTGGGGGCTTTTCAGGAGCAAATGTGATGTGTATGGCCCGAAAATTGCTCAAACGTTAGAGAAGTGTATATGTGCACATAAATATATATACTTGAATGCACAAAGTCAGAACTTCTACTCTTAAGCTCATCAGAATCCCTACTCTCTTGTGTTAAGCCAGGTGCAGGATCAATCGTTTATGATTCCTGCCTGACTTCTGTGCAGACCTTTGATTTTACAAATACTGAAAAGTTCTTATCACATTGTAGATATAGCCTATGGGTTCTTAGGAGAATAAGAAAATTATCATAAACTATTTTATTCTTGAATATAAGGGATACATCATTTTCTTCAGAAAACTTTATTTCTCATCTAATGGAGTTTTGAACTACATGAACGATTACATTTCCCTTTTCCATTTGGTTAACAGAGGTTTTAAGTAAAATTTGTGGTCCACCTATAGTAAGTGGCTTCTGTTTATTTTGTTTTGGTCACAGCCTACATTGTTTATCCTGTCCTGGTCTCTTCCTTTCTACCTTTTTTTTTTCCTGATTGCTGAATAGTATACGTGTTTGTAATTTTGTGTATCTTGCATAGCATTTTTGTGAATTTTCTATGTATTTATACCAATAATTAAAAGTCTGGAAGAACAGTTGCAAATGCTTAGAATAACTTATATTTCAGGAAATGGGATTACAGGTGATTTATATTTCCATTCTTTGAATTCATTATATATTTTTGACCTTTTGTAGTAGGAAAAGGAACAAATATATAATTTTTAGAATGACAATAAAGTACTGATGAATGAATAATTACTTATTCGATCTGTGAAGTTTTTTTACAGCTCCTGTGTTAAAATGTGCTTGGATTATATAGAATTACTTAACAGACATAATTGCTTTCATGCCAAGATTATTGTGCAGTGTGGGCCGGCTACTGTGATTGTACTTCCTTCCCCATTTATGAAATTCCATTGCCAAGAGTTTGGCATAGCTGTCATCAATCATTCTATTTTCCTCTTTCTGAGAGAACACTAGCAAGACTCATTCTCAGCCCCCTTCTTGGGCTGGCCCAAGGGAGATTTCATAATAGGGAACCCTCGATTCCCAACTATGGTTCATTCCTAGCTCCCTGGGAGTGCTGTTCTTCTCTTTTGTCTCTTGCTAATACACTCAAGTTTCTTTTTCTTTTTTTAATTTTTTGAGTACAGTCACTCAACATTACACTAGTTTCAGGTGTACCGTATAATGATTCCACAAGTTTATATGTTAGGCTCTGCTCACCACCAGTGTAGCTACCATCTGTCACCATGCAATGACATTACAGTATCACTGATTATACTTATAATGTGCCTTTTACTCCCATGACTTATTCATTTTATAACAGGAAGCCTGTGTCTCAAATTAGTTTCTTTCAAATCTCTACTTCCCAATTTACCTTTCTCCTTTCCCAACCTCTTCACAACCAAAAAGAGGATCCTTTCAACTCTTCTTTCCACTGTTGAATTTTATGAGAGTGATTTTTTTTTCTTTCTTCATTGACTTCAAAAGACAATAAATATTATAGGAACAATGGGTTTAGGGGAGGAAAATGAGATTCTTTCCTGTGCAATATACAAAAATAAATTTCAGAGAGATTCCAGGTGAAATATAAAAGCATTATTAAAGTTAGAACATATAAGTGAACAACTGATTTTTTTGGGGGCCGGGGGGGTGAGGATGTGATTTCTAAGCATTAAACAATGGATGGAACTATTGAAGAAAAAATAATAGTTTTGATAATATGAAAATTCCAGGCTGTTATATATTTGGTGGGCCTTTTTGTAATTTATAAGTACCACTATGGATTGAACACTGAAAGTAGAGGCCAATAGTGGGGGCTGTGAGAAAACATTAAGATTCAATTTCTGACTGCACAGATTTTGGCAAGTACCCTCATATTCTGAGTCCCTTTAGCAGTTAAGCCAAAGTATTGAAGAGCCACTTTAAAAAGATGAATTGCCTACATTTTTTTTTGTTGTTGTTGTTGTTCTATAAGCCTTCCTCATGGCCATACATTTTAATTAGGTGTCAGAAAAATCTATATTGTTCCTTTTAAAGTGATTTTTTTCTCCTTCATTGTCTTCATAATAATACTGGTGGTAATATCTTTCTCGTGAGGTCATTGCATTTTAAGAAGCTAAGTGATAATCTAAGCAAAGGAATGATTTTATTATAATAATTGTAGATTATATCAGCACATCGTAGTTTAGAGTATTTTACAGAATGGCCATCCTATTTAAGGCTTGCAACATATCTATGGAAAGGGTGGTAGTGTTCCATTTAGGTAAGAAAACTGGGGCTCAGAATTTTTATGGCATGCCCACTATGAGTGAAAATTCTGAAAATGCACATCAAACACAAACTCTGCCTCTAAATCCTATGTTCACTCCTAGATAACGACTCTGAATATTGATTGGTGGTGGGGGGGGGAATATGAGTAAATAATAGTTTGTCATACTCATGTTCATCTTTGGGTCATGGCACCTGCTGTACGTCGGCTGTTACATGCCATTTCATGTAAATTTTTCTACAGTGTTAATACATTACCACCTGTAGAACTATTTGTTTTGAAAGAAGGTATCCCCGGTGTTCCTGAAATGAAATCTGAAATACTGTGCAATAGTGAATAACAGCAAATCTTTACATGGCCTTTGCCCTCTGCTACGTAACCCTCGCAACCCTCTGTGACTCTTATCCCCATTTTATAGATGAGAACACTGAGGCACAGAGAACTCACCCACGGCTATCCAGAAGCCATTACTTAATATTCTTTCAGGTCTTCAACTCCCTATGTTTTTATGTGAAGCATAATGAATAAGATTTAAACAATAAAGTCACCGTTTCCAGCGTGGCTCTTTCACCCGAATGGTATAATAAATACTAATTTATATCCAGTTGACTACAGCTGCCCACAGTAGCTCTAGAGCCTCTTAGTTCAATCAAGAAAATATTTGCAAAGTATCTCCACAGTTTGTGGATATAATGAGCAATACTCTGCACTTTGAAAATGTGTGATAAAACAAAACCAGGTTCTGCTTTTTATCTGAGCCAAGAAAAAGTGTTGCACAGATTCTTGGATGGTTGGATGGAACAGTTTTTCTCCTAAAACTTCCATCTTTTTCTTCTTCTATAGGAAATGTATGCATCTCAGGATGCAATCTGGGAAAGACACTTCTGGTCACATTTACAACATCATTAAAGTTAGATTATTTAGTGACACATTTTAGATGTCCATGACAACACGAGTGCTTTTCGTCAACCAGCGATATGGAATAATTGATCTGGAGCGGTGGCTGGAGGAGGATCGTGGCGTTCTGTGCTGGTTTGTAAAACAGGCCTGGGTGAGAGGCCCCTCAGCAGGCCTAGTCACGTTACCTGTAATTTTTCACATGTGTATACTTCATCACTGGTGACATTCTGGCTTTCAGATCAGTCATCTCTTAGGACTTAAAATTGATATATCAGTCTCAGCATAAAATGCTATCATTTCCGTAGACCAACTGTTTACCGGAGTATAACTCCTCCTGTGTCTCATTTCATCACACTGTTCCACATAGTGATGTTTCAATGTGAAATGAAGTTTTTTCATGCTGTGCTTCTGAGTAGAAAAAAGACAGAAATACATGTATGATAAATGGTGAAGATTCCATGATAACCCTTGCAAAACAATACAGTGTGGAGGCATTATACTTGCTTTAATAATTTAATGCATAAATGTGGCTTTTAAACTTTTATAACAAATACTATTTATGCGGCAGTGAGGGGAAGATCAATTATATTTGTTGTGAATCGCTTTATCTTCCAATTTATTTAGAAATTAGCAAAATACCACTGCTGTCGAATTGTCATGGTGAAATATTTGTGGGGACTACAGTATTAGTGAAAAATAAAATTGCATCATGTTTTTCAGTTGCACATATATTTATTTACAGTTTTGTTAGAGGGAGAATTTATTTAAAATTTTATTAAATCCAGTTCTTTTCTGCGATGTGGGGCTCAGGACCAAATCCTGGCTTGGAGCCACAATAGAATTCAGGAACACATCTTGTTTAATTCCCTATTGTCTGGAAGACACTGTAGTGTTTACATTTTCTTTGGTCCTAGAGTACATTATCTTCGTGGCTCTGAGTGTGATCTGGCTGTGACATCAGCATCCCACTGATTACTAGGGTTGATTCATCTGATTTTGCTGACTGGTCTGGGATCCATATACTTCATTCACAACCCTAAAAGCTGGGCATTGGCGGAGGATGATGACCTCCCCAGGGGGACCAGAACCACTTAATTTTTGTCAAAATGGAAATGATTTTTCTTTCTTTTCTTTTTTTTTTTTCTTTTAGGATGCCTTGATTCAACCTGTGACTAAAGGTCTAATAGGCTACTTTAAAATGAAAGGTGAAATTGTTTAACTAAAAGTGGCTTAAATCATGTTTTAAATTTGATGTCGCACTGCACATGCTCAGTGTTTGCTCTGAGAAAACATTATAGTGTGTTCTTCTGATTCTTGATTTTCTGTTTTCAAAAATTTTAATATACACCTTTTTAGACTGTTTTGGTAGAAACCATAGTTTGCTGTAGGATGATATCCAAGCAATAAGCTGTAGCTAATAGAGGTGAAATAAATTATTAACGAATAGCGAGTGAGTTGTGATCCCAGAGCACTGTAGGGGGAAAAAAGTTAAGAAATATTTTTTACAGTAAGGTATATTTTCATGAAAATAATTTAACCAACAGAGCACCTGGGTGGCTCAGTGATTGAGCGTCTGCCTTTGGCTCAGGTCTGATCCTGGGGTCCTGGGATCAAGTCCTGTGTTGGGTTCCCAGCAGGGAGCCTACTTCTCCCTCTGCCTGTGTCTCTGCGTCTCTGTGTTTCTCATGAATAAATAAATCTTAAAAAAAAAACCAACAAAATTATTATTTCTATCGTTTAGAAGAAATACAAAAGTTGACAGTAATTAATTGGTTTATTTTTCCTGTGTGTGTCTCACATACACATGCATACAAAATAAAGAGTACAAAAATTCTTTTCACAATTGACCTTTATATATTGGGGAGTAAAATTACAGTGAGTTCAGTTCTCTTAGCAGATGAGGTATTCTGATAATATTAAAAAACATGGCATGTTGAAAGATACTATCCACCAAAAAAACTAGAGGTAAGTAGGACTAATATGATTTGCATTTGATTAAAAATTCTATAACCTGAATAAAGCAGAATTGACACAATGCTTTTAAATTTAATATTCAATATAAAGCTACTCAAATCCAAGGTTAGTTTTGAAAACAGGGTACTTTAAATAATGTATGTCAAGAATTAATCCCATCCCTGCTCACATCTGTTATTTTAAGAAAATTTCAACAGTAGCTCTATTTTTTTTAAGCTCAATTCAAATTGACTTGTATTATGGGAGGGGGGGGGTTAAAAATAGACTTTTTAGAGTAGTTTTCAGTTCACAGTAAAATTGAGCAGAAAATAGAGTCGCCGCACACCCACAGCCTCCCCCACTGTCAACATCCTACACCAGGCGGTACATTTGTTGTTATAGACAATCTAGTAGCTGTATTTTTAGTTCTGAGATGCATAAATGGATTTATTATTTAACTGTCCTTAAGAGAAGCTGTTAAGTCATCAGAGGGATTTTCGAAATGATCCTGGGAAATTTAAACAATTTACTAATTTGTTAAGTCCAACGAAAATCACTGTAATGCTTATCCCTAGACATTCTGAACATTCATTGATTGCTAGTATGTCAATAGGTGATTAGTAATATGAGGGAGGAAAAACATAAATAAAGCTCCATTATTATCCTGAAGTCACATAAAAAAGAATAAAGATATTACATGAGTGGTCGGGATGCTGGTGGGAATGTCCGGTGGTATGAGAGGCACAGTCAAAATGCTCTGGGAGACCATTCTGGAAGAAGGTAAAAAGGCTCACTGAGGTTTCCGAGTGATACAAGCATTTCAGTTGGGCCTAGAAAATGTGGATTTGGGGGCAGGGAGTGAAAGGATTGCCAGATAAAATATAGGATGCTGAATTAAATTTGAATTTCAAATAAATGATGGCTAATATTTTTTAGGATAAGTATGTCCCATACAATACTTGGGACATGTATATACTAAAAAATCTGTTATTTGTCTGAGCTACAGCATTCCCAGGTAAATTTATATTGTCATGGCAATTCTAGGCCTGGAGTACATTCTACTCAGAAAAAACAATGCAAAGGTGTGGAGCGAAAAATATTTCAGGGTACATACAGAAAAGAGTGAATGGTTGATTTTTTTTTTTCAATGTAGGGAATGGCTTGGATTGGGTGAAATGAAGTGTTAATGATTATACTGGGACAACCACGCATAAACTGCAACCATCCTGAGCAAATAGGGAGTAATAATGCTGAGATCTCAAAGGGTAGTGGAAATATAGCACAGGGGTACCAAAAAGAGAAAAGAGATTTGGATCTGGTTAGGGTAACTACTGAAATGCTGCTCAGTAGTTGCCCATGACAAGAGAATATAATAATTTAAGGAATACCAAAGAGGTCAAGGTCAAGTTTTTGAGCTTTTTATTCTCTGTGCAAATAATTATTCAAGGATTGTGGCTTTAGGCCATGTTTGGTGGATTGTGAAAACCCAGAGCACATGCCAGGCAAACTACTTTTTTTTTTTTTTTAAGATTTTATTTATTTATTCATGAGACACAGAGACACACGCACACATACACACACAGAAGCAGAGACATAGGCAGAGGGAGAAGCAGGCTCCATGCAGGCTGCCCAATGTGGGGGACTCCATGTGGGATCATGCCCTGAGCCAAAGGCAGACACTCAACTGCTGAGCCACCTAGGCGTCACTTCTTCTTTTCTTAATTATTTAAGTAATCTCTACATCCGAGGTGAGGCTTGAACTCATGACCCCAAGATTAACAGTCACAGGCTCCTTTGCTCCTCCCACTGAGCCAGCCAGGCACCCCACCAGGCAAACTATAAACGCATGTCACTGGTGAGCAGAACATGTAATATTACTGAGGTTAGGGCCAACATTCCTAAGACAATGGACATGCAGATTTGGCCCTTCTGGAACAGAATATTGCAGAGTTCACAGAAAGTTCTCATTATATGCTTATTTATTAAAATTGGTTGATGTACAAATTAACAGTATTTTCCATTGCATCTAGAAAAACTGAGCTCAAGGTGTAGCATAGGTAGTTAAACATCTGACTCTTGGCTTTGGCTTAGTTCATGATCTCAGGGTTGTGAGATGGAGCCCCAAGTCGGACTCTGTGCATGGAGTAGGCTTGGGATTTTCCCTTTCCTTCTGCCTTTACTGCGAGTATATTCTCTCACAAATAATTAAATGAATCTTTAAATAAAAAAAAAAAGAGTTCAAGGTAGAACATAGTAGGATCCTTGACCGATGTGGAGAGAGGAATTTAAAGTAAATATTTTCCCCTTTATATAAAATGATGATCTGCTGATGTATAATAGATCTCTTTATATATTAAGATGTTAAAATACATGATATTTGACTCAGAAGTTAAAATATTCAATAAGCTTTATTATAAATATCTTCAAATATACTCAAAGGTAGAAAGAAGAGTACAATGATCTCCCCTATAATACCCACAATCCAATTTTAGTAAATCTTTATATTTGCTTTATCTACCTTGTTCCTATTTCTTTTCTTGGATAGACAAATAATGAAAACAAAGTGTTGATTGATACTTCTAGCAGCTAATTGAACATATAACAAATTGACAGGGGTTTAGAAATGGAATTGCAAGATGTAAGTGACTTACTTGGATTTTGCTTGTGCATAGTCTGAGACTGTAAAAAGTACAGTCTTTTACGTTGAAATAATCATGCATTACGTCAATTAAATCTATGATGTTCATGAGGACTACTGAATTAATCTCTGCAGTTGAATTTGAATGCTATTTTATTGTACCCTCAACATATTATCTTTTAGCACTAAATGTAAAAGAATCTCTAATAGCTTCAGACAGGGCCATTTTATCCTCTTTTTGAAGATAAGAAAGCTATAGTGATTTGTCCATATTTATACAATATTATAGTCTGAAACAGAATAGTGGTTTCAATTCTACTGATTTATCATTTGTCTTCATAAAATTGTCTTAGTTTATAGGAAATATTTGCCCAGATGATTAAATAATAGTTGAATTTTATATTTCATCTAGGAGCAGCAGAAGTAAACTTTAGCAAAATATATTTTATGGGTCAGCAAAATACAGATGAAAGAGCAATATATATGAACATAGGTATTAGTGTTAAAACCATGAAAGATCTACTCCTATTTCCTCAGGCTGCTACAGTCTGATTTAAAAAATGTGGTCATTTTTACAGAAGTCATCTGTAATTTGAGGCTTTAGTATTTACTTGTTAATGTAAGATGCCAGCTTTTCGCTAAATCTGCCCCAACCATCTCTGGAAGTGTCCAGGGCTTTTATTTATTTATTTTTATTTATTTTTATTTTTATTTATTTATTTATTTTTTGTGTCCAGGGCTTTAATCCAACTTGCTCACAATCAAGTCTGGATGCTACTGAAGGGTATCCTGTTCTGGTGAGGCCACCTGTCTTGTACTAGATGCTGCTGCTTTTTCCACTGGGAGGTTTTGTGTTTGCCAGAGATTTCTATTCTGCTAGATGATTCAAAGCCTACCACTCACACTGTGGACCACACTGCTGCTGTAGCCTCCTGCCTGGCCTTACCCCCAATTTTTTTTAAAGATTTATTTATTTATTCATGAGAGACACAGGGAGAAGCAGAGACATAGGCAGAGGGAGAAGCAGGCTCCCCGCAGAGAGCCTGATGTGGGACTCGATCCCAGATCCCAGGATCACGCCCTGAGCCGAAGACAGATGCCAACCGCTGAGCCACTCAGGTGTCCCCTACCCCCAATTTTTAACTGACCTTTGTCATGCAGTCTGGGGCTAGGCTATATATTTCCTTAACTATTACCATATTTGATCAACATTTAAAATAAAAATTGCTTTTCATCCTAATTACAAATGTATCTTATAAAATTTGAGGCTTAGAACTAACTGAAGACAAAAAACATAAAACATCCCAAATTCTCATGACCACTATTAGTATTTTGGTGGTGGATAATTCTCATTCAGATTTTTCTTTAAAAAAATTCTGCATAAATTACATATTTACTGTAATTAGTATATTCTATACTTTCCCCTCTGTCCATAAAATTCCTCATATAGCAAGTTTTTTTTTTAAAGAGTTGCATTAGTATTATATGAATATAAGATAATTTCTTGATCTTTTCATTTCTTTTTATTTCAATTCTCTACCATTAAAGATAACATTACAGTGCACATTCTTATATATACATTTTTGTTCAAATCTCTGGTATTTCCATAAATGTACATTTTTAGAAGAGTTGCTGACTTGAAGAATATGAAAGTTAACATTTCTTGAATTTTGTCAAAATACCCTTCAGAAGGTTTTGACAATTTTCACATATAACGATTTATAAAAGTATTGCCATTTCTCTATCTTTGCTAACATAATAGTGAAGGGAATCTCATATTTAATATTTATATATTTTCAAATAATGACAAAATATTCATATTATTTCTAGACATTTGTCTTTTAGGAATTATTTATGTCCTTTGTCCAATTTTTTATTAATATTCTTATGGTTTATAAGGTTTTAAATTTCATATTAAGCATACTTCATCATTTATATTGCAAATAGATTTCCATTTCAACTTAATGTTTTGCCATGTAGAAGTTTCAAAAGTTTATGTAGTCAATTGAATCATTCTTCTATTTTCTCATTCATTGGTGTTTAGAAAAGTCCTTCTCCACTCTCATGATTATCCAAATATTCATCTAATTTATATTTTTTACTTTACATTAAACTCTTTTAGCCATTGAGAATATTTCAGTTCACTTATACAGGGTAATGATTTTCTGGAGCCATAATCCGGAAGAGTACGTAAAAGTATGACGCAAAGTAGTGTCATATATGTCCTACGGTCCTACAGTGTTGTTGTTAACAACTAAGTGTTGTAGTTTTTGCTTCTGTTTTTCTCTCTCTCTAGGACTCAGGCAAAAGTGAGTGGGTTTGGGCCAAGCTCACTTTGATTTAGCTAAGCTATCCTAGGATCACTTCATCACAACTCTACTACTTTTGGTCCCTGGTTGCCTGCAGAATGTTTTTTTCCCCAGGATATCTCTTCCTAGATTCCCATGTAATAAGAGTCTTGGCAAGTTTCTTCCATGACTCTCTCTTAAGGTCCCTGGGCACATCTAGGCATGTCTAAATCCTAGCTTGGCCTAAAGCTGGAGCTCTGGAATATTTGGAAATATTCTGGTAAAATTAAAAATCTCACACTTCTCAAGTAGTACTGATTTTGCTTTAGAACAGGTAATATTTGTTGACAGAGAAGTATAATATATGAGAAGTTAGAGAAATATTTCCATATATTAGATATCAGATATTCAGTGTGTGTGTGTGTGTGTGTGTGTGTGTGTGTGTGTGTAATATGGCAGGGAGTCACAAATGCAAGTCTTGAGAGGGGTCAGAAAAACAATGTAAACAAATGAAGTGGGATAGGAGAAAGGCATCAGGGGGTGGCTAGTGGTGGTGGCTGTGTTGAACTGTGAAACATAAGCTCATGCTAAAAGGGTTTTAGCCAATTGTTTTCAAGTATAAAGGTAAATCCAGTGTTGGTAAACTTCCAATACTTCATAAGAACCAGGAGATCCAGGTTGAACATAAAATTCTGAATTTTAAACACTGGCAATAAATGCACAGGATTTTAAAACGTTCTGAGGATTAAACTATATTTTTAGGCTGGACGTGACCCATGAGCTGTCAGTTTACGACTTTGCTCCAATCACATATTTTGTTGGCTAGGTAAAAATGATATGAAATTATTTGCAAAATTACAGCACTAAAGGAAAGCCACTGTTTGTGAACAGCAAGATCAAGTACATAAAATGATTCAGCACCCTACAAAAATGGAATTCTAAAATTAATATGAAACTGTATTAGCAAGAGATTTGACCACCATTCCTCTGAAACCTCCAGCTTTGAAAATTCTTTCTGATTTGTAAAATGGAAGCAATGATGAATTGGTGAAAGGAATGAAGAAAGCCAGGAATGAGAAGGGCTGAGTGCCAAGGAAGATCAGCACATTCGTTGTGGTCATGGGGCCCTGGGGTCTCGCCTCTGATGCCAGGACTCTGAAAGAGAATTTTCCTAATAAATGAAAGACTTTGAAACAGACTTTCCTGCATGTGATCTTTTCCATAGCATGTCTCTAGAAGCAGGATGTGAACAACTGGAATTGAAATGTGGGGACCTTGGAAGAGTAATGAAAAAGGGACCAGAGTGCCCATAAATCTCATATTCAGAATACCTGAGGGGACTACCTCAATAGCTAAAGATCATTCTTTTCAAGCAATTTATTGTACGGACTCTCTTAAAAACATAAACTAAAGGAAGGCAAAAAGGGCAAGCAGATAGTTTAGAGACTCTGCAATGCATATTTAATATATATATGATCATCACACAGATGTATGTAATAATCTCTCTTCAGGAGTCCCTTTTCCTTTTTCTCTTATTCCTTTTCCGTTTTTCCTTTCTCCCTTTTCCCTTTCCCACTAATAATATGGTCACTGCAGAACCTTTGTCTGTTTTGGAGTTGGGCCTAGTTAGGGAGTGGGAAAATAGTATAGGTATTTTTCCATTTCCGGCTTGTCCCCTTTATATAAGGAACTAACTTTTTTTCCTCCCTTGCCCCTTGTGCCTCCACTTCTAAGGAGGAATCCTATTAATCCTAATCCATATTTCTTATTCTCCTGGTTTGCTTTCATGGTGATCAGTAGTGGTTGGACAGAAGGATTCTAAAAGTTGTATTTCAAAGTTTACATTTGTTACATGTCCAAAGAATATCAAACCCTTCTTAGAGATCTTAGAAGCCTTTAATTAGTTCCTAAGTTTTATGTCATTCTCCTTCCGGTAAGGAAGAGGAGACATGTGGGAATAGGAAAGAAAGACAGGAAACAAAGACCAAAGTACTATTTCAACTACATTTATCAAATGCCCATTGGGTGCTAGACATTATGATAATCATTAAATATGTCATTTATTTAAATTCTTACAAGAAGCTTGGAAATTATATTTTTTTCCTCTTTTACATTTAAATGAAATAAGTAACTATAGAATTTAAGAAATCTGCCACAGCAGTTAAGTAGAAAGCCCCCTTTGTCCTCAGAACTTCTTTTTTTTTTTTTTTAATTTTTTTTTTTTATTTTTTTTAATTTTTTTATTTATTTATGATAGTCACAGAGAGAGAGAGAGAGAGAGAGAGGCAGAGACACAGGCAGAGGGAGAAGCAGGCTCCATGCACCAGGAGCCCGATGTGGGATTCGATCCCGGGTCTCCAGGATCGCGCCCTGGGCCAAAGGCAGGCGCCAAACCACTGCGCCACCCAGGGATCCCTGTCCTCAGAACTTCTGACTTCAAAATCCATATGTTTAAACACGATAGAAGTACTCCAAATTTCCTTTTCTCAGAATCAACAGTATGGAATCTGCAGTGAATTTTGAATATTATGTCTCTATTAAGTTTCTTTTCTTTATATGAAAGTAAAGAATCTATGGATTTACCATGGAAAATCTATTGCCCTAGAGATCTTAGAAAACTGAAATTTTATCATCAGAATGTCATTATATGAAGCATATGCTACATGGGTTTTTAACAAAAACCATACATTTCTTTCTATTGTATATTGTTAAGGTGTTTTCAAAAATATGTCGTTCATTAGAACGAAGAGAATAGTAATCTGACGATAGAACCCTGAGGATTGCCAAAATTTAATATTAAGGCAGAGAAAGAGGCTGGAAATACTGATAGAAAATCAGGAACCCCAAAAGAACACAGATGCTGAAGAATTTTTCTGAGAACAGAACTAACCTGAGGGTGTGGTTAAGATGAGCGGGAATATGGGTGATAGGTTGGCAAATGAGAGATGTATGGGAGGGGGCGCCGCCAGATGGAGAATGTGGAGAATGCACTGGAAGGGGTAACTAGTTAGGAGAAATCAATCAGTAACCTGTTAGGAGGAATCAGAGGGAGAAAGAAGGGGGGAGGGTTCTGAATGATTGAGGTATTGGCAGTGGGGATGGAAAGAAAGCATATTCAGAAGGTGGTCCGGAAAATTCTGGGCAACAAAGGTTGAACATGAAGACAAAGGAGCAAAAGGTATTACAATTATTTCCATGTCTATAGCATGTGTGTTAAATGGCTGACTTACTGAATTAATGATACACAGAAAAAGAAGCAGGTTTAGGAGGAGAATTTGTTTTATTTTGTTGTGTTTATAGGACTATGGTGCATCCTGTGGAACTTTTAACGTTAGAAGAGGCCCCTAAATAGATTGAAGCATCCTACACTACATTTGTGAAGCCTTCTGAAATGTATGCCAAGATGCTATTGTATGATAATTCTGAAAGCTATTATCTGTTCTAGAAGAGCTACTGTGTATAGGAATTATGTGAAATTCACTTACAAATTCTCTGACAACTTGGAGAATGTATTAAATTGCATAAATGGTGGCATACGAACTTTTCACTGTTAACTATTTCCACTGACCTCGATAGATCAAATAATTTTTAAAAAGACACTCTAGTACCTCAGATACTTGACTGATGTTTGTTTTAGTGATTTATAGAAAGATTCGACTGGTGGAAATTAGACTGGTTAAATACATCTATAATTTCAGAGAAGACTTTTATCACAGAAGACTTTTCCCTTGGACTTCATTTCAATAATACCTTCTTCTAACCCAAAATTTCAACTTTTATTCTCCTTTTTCTTTTTGGAAAATATTCTGTTTGGTATTTGTATCACTCAGTTTTTGCCATCTAACTAACCATGCCATGATTTGATGTTTTAGGACAGCACTCTATTTATCTCATGATTCTGTAGATCAGCTGGTAGGTTTCCTTGTCTGGGTCTGCTTAATGTACCTCAGCTGCCCCCCCTCCCCCCTTATGTGTCCATGGTCCACTGGCAGATTGGCTGGTGGCTGGCTGAACTAGCATGGCCTCAAGGACAGGAGTATCTTAGTTATCCTTCACATGGTCTCTCTTTTGTTAACACATTAGCTTGGATTCATTACATTGTCATCTCTGGGTTCTGAGAGTAACATAAGAAATCAAGCTCCATTGCACAAGTGCTTTTAAAAGCCCTTCATCGCTTCATATTTGCCAATGTTCAATTGGCCAAAACAAGTTACACCAGCAGCTGATGGTCAATATGGAGGACATTACAAAAGGACATGGATAAAGGGGAGAAGTTAGTGATTTTCTTTTTTTTTTGCCATCTTGACATAGTAAAATATTTCCTAGATAGCCTCTGTAGGTATATAAGGTGACCCTTGTAAATGATAGATTTTGTGAGCAGGTAGTACAAGACTTGGGATTTATAGTCTTAGTGAGATTTGTAAAGTTGAATCCTTCAAAATACTTTTCTGAATAGTGTATCAGTCACTATGAAGCTGGGAGTGTCAGAAACCACAGAGAAACATGTTGGGGAAAGTTTTATATAAAGATTACTTATACCAATATCCTGTCACTCATAACAGGGGTTGGCTACTGAGCATAAAGAAAACCTGACATCTAGAGGAATAGCAGGTATAGAGGTAGCTACTACCTACCCACGGAGCTACAGCAGTGTTTCAAAACGGATGAATTTTGGGGAGTCCCCATTCTGCAAGGCTGCGATTTAGAACTTGTTGGAAATGTGACTGTAGCCCACTGGATAGGAAGAAAATTCACCAGGCCAAGGCTGGATGTCAGAAAACCATCTATTGGAGTGTCAAGGAAATTCAGCAGGAAGCTGCTGGTGGTGAGTGTTGCTTTAGCAAATCTGGCAGCTGTGTAGCTACTCAAGGGGATGTCCCTGAAATTGACTATGGGTGAGCTCCCCTGGGACTCTTTTACCCAGATGAGATTATAGGAGGAGAGTGAAAGAAAACACCAGACCAGAGAACAAACCCCTTCCTATAGCAGTAGCCCTCCAGAGCCCTCTACTGTTAAAGCTTGACATCGTGCCAGCTGGCAAAGGAGAAGTGTTTTCAAGGTTTAGCCCCCGTATCACAAGCAGGACAGTGAAGAGTAGATTTAGAGGAGAGTCAATACGTTGATAACTGTCACAAATAGAAAACACATTCATGCAAAAAAAAAAAAAAATGGGCAAGCTAAAAATGCATCTGGTCATTGCCTATGGGAACCAAATATAAGCAATAGTTGGAGAAAGTTGATCATGACCTTTATAACACGTGTTTAAAGAATTAGTAAATTATCTTTTTTAAGATTATTTGAGAGAGAAAGAGAGAGAGTGTAGCGGAGGAGAGGGAGAGAGAACCTCAAGCAAACTCCTTGCTGGGTGAAGAGTTCAACATGGGGCTAGAGCTCATGACCCCGAGATCATGACCTGAGCTGAAATCAAGAGTTGGATGACTAACCAACTGAGCTACCAAGGCACTCCTAGAATTAGTAAGTTATCTTTGATAGTTTTTTTGAAATTTTTTTTCAAAGTTTTTTATTTTTTTCAAAAATATAATTTTGAAAATTATATTTTTTAATATAATTAACACTGAATATTGGAGCAGCATGTGAATTTTTTCCTGTAAGTTGCTTTATCATGTAAATGCCAAGTGTGTCTTCGACACTTGATACAAATTAATGGTATTTAGAGTATGCCTGGAGAAACTGAGTGCTAAAAAATTTAGGATATTATTGGGATGCCTGGGTGGCTCAGCAGTTGAGGATCTGCCTTTGGCTCAGAGCGTGACCCTGGGTCCAGTCCCACATCGGGCTTCCTGCGAGGAGCCTGCTTCTCCCTCTGCTTATGTCTCTGCCTCTCTCTCTCTGTTCTCTCATGAATAAATAAATAAAATATTTTTAAAAATTTAGGATATTATTATCATAAGGAGCATATAGTTGCACTGGGATAACTTTCCATATTCCAGAAAGTCAGTTATTGTAGCTGAGTGGCAATGCAACTTTAAAATTGTTCTGTAATCTCTTAAACTGGAGCTAGAAAAAAATATGTAGACTATTCCATATGTGGGTGATCTGTATCTTGTAAGTAATAGAATTAGTGTTAATAATGCAGAATTATTAAAAAACTGCAGAGCCCTTTTCTTGAATTGAATTAATGACCAGTTGAGGACTTGTTTAAAAGGAAAAGATAGGACAGTGAAGAAAAAAGTAGACCTGGGAGCAAGTAGTCTTATTGGGTGTCAGCAGGCAGCTGATCAAGAAAAATGATGTTCAAGAAAATGTTTTTCAGAGTAGAAGAGTTCAAAGAAAGCACAAATCAGTGCCAGTAATGACACCAAATTAAGTTCATTCTGTTCCTTCCTAAACTCGTCATATAATCAGCCAGCTTCCTTAAAAAAGTTAATGATGTTGGTAAGATGACTAGACAGTTATGGTCCATGCAACACACAAGAATTATCAAAGAGAATAGGGTTATAGTATAGGTGATTGGTTAAAATCTAAAATATGTGCTGAAGAAAAATATTTTTAAGAATTTAGCAATGTTAAAACCAAATTATAACTATTGTTAACTCATGGCTTCAAAAAATATATATATAATTCTATCCCTAAAGTATTGATGTACCCCACCTGTAGAAATTGGGATTTGAGGGCAGCCCTGGTGGTGCAGTGGTTTGGCGCCGCCTGCAGCCCAGGGTGTGATCCTGGAGACCGAGAATCGAGTCCCACATCGGGCTCCTTGCTTGGAGCCTGCTTCTCCCTCTGCCCGTGTCCCTGCTTCTCTCTCTCTCTGTGTCTTTCACGAATAAATAAATAAAATCTTAAAAAGAAAAAAGAAATTGGGATTTGAGTGAAATTTACATTATTAAAATTTTAAATAGTTAAATTTTATTAAATTTATTAAATCTGTTTAAATTATTAACTTAGTTTTATTAAACTTTTAAATCATTATAATTTGGCCTCTAGTACTCTTTCCATTCAAAGTAACTAGAGTTTTTAATATTTATGTATTTATTTATGAATGAGAGATTGCATACAGACAAGGGAAAGGGCAGACAGAGAGAGAGAGAGAGAGAAAATCTTGAGAATCTCAACACAGGGCTTTATCTCCTATCCCTGACTGAGATCATAACCTGTAACGATATCAAGAGTTGGATGCTTAATGGACTGAGCCACCTGGGCATCCCTGTTTTTATTTTAATTCCAGTTAGTTAGCATAGAGTGTTATATAAGTTCAGGTATACAATGCAATAATTCCACACTTTCATATATCTTTCCAACCTCATCACAAGTGTGCTCTTTAATCCCCATCACCTATTTAACTCATCCCTCCATCCACCTCCCCTCTGGGAACCATCAGTTTGTTTTCTATAGTTAAGAGTCTGTTTCTTGATTTGTCTCTCTCATTTTTTTCCCTTTGCTTGTTTGTTTTATTTCTTAAATTCCACATATGAGTGAAATCATATGGTATTTGTCTTTCTCAGTCTTATTTTGCTTAGCATTACGCTCTCTAGCTCCACATATGTCATAGCAAACAGCAAGAATTCATTCTTTTTTTGTGGCTGAATAATATTCCATTATCTATTTCTATATATATGCAGAAGTTTAAAATTTTTTATTTTACTGTAGTGCAAATAGTGTATTTTGGCTTTTGTTTTAGGAGATCTATCTAGGAAGAAGTTGCTGCAACCAATGTCAAGAAGTTACTGTCTGTGCTTCTGTCTAGGATTTTTATGGTTTCAAGTCTCACATTTAGGTCTCCTATCCATTTTGAATATATTTTTGTGTATGATATTAAAATAGTGGTCCAGTTTCATTCTTTTGCATGTAGCTGACCAGTTTTCCCAACATCATTTGTTGAAGAGATGGTCCTTTTCCATTGGATATTCTTTCATGCTTTGTCAGAGATTAATCGACCATATAGCTGTAGGTTAATTTCTGGGTTTTCTGTTCTCCATTGATCTAAGTGTCTATATTTGTGCCAGTGCCATACTGTGATGCCTTCAGGTTTGCAAAGTACTAGGGATTTCTTGTTTTTTTTTTTTTTTTTTTTTTAAATTTCTAAATACTAAACTAAGTAAACTTGTTACTAATGAAGTGATACTAAGTCAATACTAAAGGATGCATCACTTCAGGAATATGCATGAGATTATGAAAACCTGAAAAATCTGTGAAATCAAGGACTGGAAACCTGCTATAGGCCTAGCAAAGACCAGGACTGTCAAAACAAAAGTCCACCTTGGAGAGCATTGGCGCGGCACTGGATAATCTTGAAAGTTTCTCTCCAGATCCATGTATCATCCATCTCTGACCAGAAGTCCCTTATTCCATAATAAAAACCTGCAACTTAGATAGCTGTAATAGTATATTTCTCCTTTTGAGTACCTTTTGATTATTATGAGGTCTAAAGATAAGTATAAAATGTGCCCAAAAGAGAAGTTAGATCCTTGGTGTCAATATTTTGATGCTAGGTTAATGCAAGTATAATAATGAGTTTCAGAATAATTTTGGTAATTTACCTAGTTTTTCCATTTTAAAATAGCTTAGAGATTTAAAGTTGATGTGTGTGAAACTATTGATGTGATTTATACATTTTAGTATTGAGTCATTTGTTTTTATAGATAGGATTTATATACTAGAATTTTTTGTGTATTAGATTTATAATTGTACTATTCCATTTAAGTATAATATCAAGAGATATTTGAAATCAATGGTCAGAAAAACTGTTTAGTAAGATCTTGATGAAAATATTATTTGACCAAATGGTGATCAGTCTCTTTTACTGAGCTGAGTGACACCTGGCTATGGAGTAATGCTTACCTACTGTAGATATTGGATTTTGTTGTGCTGCCCAGGAATATTTGTAATTTTCTCCAAAACAAGATAATTACAAGGACTATATTTTCTTTTCTTATTTGAAGATGTAGTTTCATATGAAAGCCAGTTGAGATGTTGAGTTTTTATTATATAATTTTCAAGAAGAAATTCCTGTTCTATGTTGAGAATGAAATAAAATATTCAGTTTTAATGTTCATAAAAGTATTGGTTTTGATTAATGAGACTATTATGGATTTTTCTACTTTTATACTTTAATTCCTTATAAACATAGGTGACCTTTTTTTTTTTGAATTTAAGTATTAAAACCACTGATTACAATGCAGATCAGATACCCATGTGGGGACAAAACAGGAAGGAGACATGGGTAGGCAGCCTCAGAGTGCTGGGTGTGAGTCTCTGTGCGCTGATGGGGAGTTCTCAGCAAAGGGTACTCATCAGAGGAATCCAGAAACAAGCAGAAATGACCAGTTCTACTGCCATACTCAGTTGCTGGCTAGAAGCAGCCTGTGGAGGGTGTGGCTCTGGTATGAACACTAGAGCAAATCCTCCAAAAGCCGCAACCAGCATGGTATGAACACTAGAGCACATCCTTCAAAAGCCGCAACCAGAAGCTGCTGGCTAACTGTACTCCGCGCAGCAGTTCTTCCTTTTTAAGGGAGACCTTAACAGCAATCCTCCCTGACTGCCATACCCTGTGAAGTAGGCAGAAGAAAAACTATTAGCCCAATTTAAAAGTTTAGATAATTAAAAATGTTCAGTGTGACAGCAGCAGATTTTCCGGTTTCACAGTTGCTTTAAGTGGGTTTTTAAAGTATTTGTAAAAACTCAGTTATAGTAATAGCATTAAAAGACGGCCACAGTCTATCACTTCCATTCCTGTAGGTCAGTTGCTCTCCCAGAGGTGGCATCTATGGCCTCTTTCCTTTAATCTGTCTTGGCCTTATTCTTTGCTTTGACCAATAGGATGTAGCCAAAGTGATGTTCTACAGGCTCTAAGAGGACAGGCACCTTCCTTTTTTTTCGTTTTGGAAGCCAGGCATCACGTAAATAATCTGACCATAAATGTATTCCAATTATGATAAAGTATCAGAAACAAATCGAGAGACATTCTGCAAAATAGCTGACTAGCACTTTTGTAAAGTGACAGCACCATGAAAAACAAAGCTAATAAACTCTTGCAGATTGGAGGGGCCTAAGGAAAAATAATAACTATATACAATATGGGAGCTTGGATAGGCTCTTGAGATAGAAAAAGATCATTGGTGGGTCAGCTGGTGAGATTTAATAGGATCTGAGGTATAGTTAATAGCATTGTGGTGTGTTAGCTGTAATGATGTAAAGTTTAAGAAGCTAACACTGGGAGAAACTGGGTGGTGAGTATACTGGAACTCTCTGTTCTATTTTGTAACTTTTATGTAAGTCTCAAAATAAAATGTTAAAAAAATCAATACACTTTTTGGATTGCAATTTTACTTATCTAGTACTTGCAGTTTCATGTTTTAAAGGGGAATACAAACTTAAAGATGCTAAATAAACAAACTGGATGTAAATAACAAAAACAAAACACCCAAATATCCCATTAATATATGGACTTTAGCACAAATTCTGTCAAGGATGTTTATCAGATGACTCTTATGTACAAGGAACCAGGCACTCCTTAGAAGAGCTCCTGGGCTCAGCTGGTTAAGCATCTGACTCTTAATTTTGACTCAAGGTCATAATCTCGGGGTTGTGGGATTGAGCTCTGCTTTGGGCTCTATGTTCAGCACAGAGCATAGCACTGTGCTTGAGATCCTCTCCCTCGGCCCTCCCCGCTGTTGCACCCATGTGCTCGTGCATGTGCATGTGCTCTCTAAATAGATAAATCTTAAAAATAAAGAAACGAGGCGCTTAGGAAGAAACTATAATATTAAACACATTATCTGTTAATTTCAAAGGTTCCAGTATAAGAAATGAATAATTATAAAGAAAAATGGATGAAGAGTTCAAAAGTAAGGAGTGATGGCTGCTGCCTGAGGTTCCAGGAAGAGGTGAAATTACCCTGGGTTTTCAAGGATGCATAAGAGTTCAATTAGCAAAGATGTGGGTGAAGAAAGATAAGTCTAGGTTGTGCATGTCATGGGTAGATGTGTGTGTGGTGCAAAACCTAGGAGTTGTGAGTCAAGCTTTTATCTCCCTTAAAGTGCAGTGTAATGTCACTGAAAGAAATGTTGGAAGGAGGTTGCATATGGTCACCAATGCCAGGCCATGTATGAATTAATACATTCATATAATTCTTCAATATTAAAATAGTTTCAAGTAGGAAAAATACATCGAATGCTTATTATGTTAACATTGCACTGAATCCCTAGGGGATGCAAAGAAGTACAAGATGTGGTTTCAGTATAACTGCTTTTCATAAAATGGGCAACTGTCCATCACTGCCTTTTGAAATCTGGCTCATCCTTCAAGGTCCTGCTCAAATGTCTCTTGCAGAAGCTACCCTTTTCAGCAGTAATGTGCTCACAGGCATTCCTCTTCCTGCCACTATTTGTGTACATGCCTTCACAGGCTATGGGTCCTTAGAGGGCAGACTTTTCTCTGAGGCATTTTCTGACGGCTCAGAAAAGTGACATTGGCAGACCCAACTTAATGAATGTTGCTGAGAAGACTGGAAGAGGAATTGATGTTTTTGAGGTTATTTGTGGCATTTTTCTACTCTTAGTCTGATGCTACATCTAGTTACCTAATCTGTGCATGCTGATTTGTGGTATCTGAGTCAGGCAGCCTGCATGTTAGAAGTTAAAATGATTCAAGGATGTTGCTCTTTTAGCATCTTTGTACCTGTAGTCACTTAGGTTTGGACAACTTTTATAAAAGTTGGTAGTCGATAAGAATTTGCACAGATTTGTTAGGAACATTAGCAGCAACCTGCTTAGACTTTAGTTCACTTTCAGTAGACCTCTGGTATGAGGCATAACTAGTCCTGTTAACCTCAACTTCAAAGCCATTTCTTCTCTGCATTTAGAAATACAAAACTTCTTTTCTCTATTCTGGAACACCGTATTGCTTTCTATACTAATGATAGAAAAAGCTTTTCCATAAATGCTATCCAATCTCTGATACTAGTCCAAGTACAAGTTTTCGTGTCTATGACATTTTCAATTTAGAAGTAAAAGATTAGTAAATATGGTTATTTCTTCCTGCATACCTGAATCATATGTCAGAAGCAATAAAGATATTTTGAGCTAAAGCTATAAAACATAGACAATATCTATCAGTCCTGGAGCCAATTGCTGACCTATTGCAAGTGCAGCCATACTGGGGAAAGGAAAGTAATGCTGAGATGATTGATCAGTCGTTCTTAATGGTATTTTTGTTGATTTCCTGCCGATTTTCCTATTGCTCTTTGAGCTTTTTTTTCCCCTTTTACATATTACTCTATTCACAGTCTGGCAAAAATTTGCAGAAAAAGTATCCAAGTGATGGGCTCACAGCAGGTGCTGGATCAAACGGGCCTTGTTCTCTGGCCCTTGGGAAGTCTGCATGGATCAGAGGAATCCAGGGGTTGCCCTTCAGATGACCTGTAGTAAAACTGCAGAGGACATGCTCAGTTTCTTTCCATGGATAAACAAAGTGTAGATAAAATATTTTTGTTAGCTTGAATAGAGGAATTTATTTTATACACACACTGCCTATCTGTACAGTTGATTGAAAATGGCGTGAAGTAAATCTTGTCTAATAGATACTTATGGAAGAATATTATTTAAATATCCAACCGTGTAAAGGATACTGTTTTACCTTTTGATCTTTGCAGGGATATACTGGTTTCAACTGAATATGGGACAAAACAAATCACAAGAAATGAGAGGGCTGTATAGTGAAAAAAGTGCACTCTCAGTAACGTGCAGTTTGAGAAGGTTATCGTGAGCTTCAAAAGCCCGACAAAACTGTCATGTCAATTTTGGATTTTGCTCATAGGGTTAAGCTGTATTAACTTCTAACTATGACACTTGGCTGAGACTATACGGTTATAAATCTTGCCTGTTTATGGAACATCAAATGATTTTTTTATTTGATCTTTATGAAGATTACAATCTGGCAAACATTTATGGAGTATCTACTTGGATATAGCATTGTTTTAGAAACTAGAAACGCAAAGAAGAATCGATATCACTCCTGTCTATACAGAACTTAATATTGTCAATTAGTAAAAGTTAATAAGAATAAAAGAAAACAAAGAAATAGACTAAAAATTTATTCTACTGAAAAGATTAAAGTCATAATAATTTTGCTATTAGGGGAGTCTCAGATCCTTTTTGTTTCTTACTTTATTTCAAGAATTCTGAAGGAGTATTTGGTTTTCTTATCCAGGTTGGTCAGAAGATACAGTGTTTCATGTAGCTTATATAGGCAGAGTGAAGGAGATTTCAATTTCATGTTTTAATTTAAAAAGAAAAATGTTCTTTAAAAATTTAATATTTTATTTAATAGCATGATTGATAAACATGTAGATCAATGTTTAAGTTAATATAATGAATTTTCTATATTTATAGAAGGATTCTCAAAGCTATGGAAATATTTATTAGGTGCATTTTCTTCAAATTAGAAGAGAGACCTAATACTTTTATAGATGTCACTTAATACTTGTGATTACAGAATTCATCTCTGTGGAGACTGTATTTTTGAAATCTTCAAATAATTGTCCAACTCTACTTTTCTGAGAAAATAACATACAATTAAAGTTTCTCCTATTCCAGATGTAAGAGA
Source organism: Canis lupus dingo (assembly GCF_003254725.2). NCBI lineage: Eukaryota > Metazoa > Chordata > Mammalia > Carnivora > Canidae > Canis > Canis lupus. The sequence goes on along the minus strand of NC_064265.1, from coordinate 42,402,807 downwards.
AGGCTGCATTGTAATTTAACCTTTTTTCCCTTCTAAGTACTTGATACTTCCCATAATTCTTACAATATACAATATATTAAGAAAATGTTGACAGTATATTTATTGAGCATCACACAGATTTTATATTTACCATTTGTAAGATAAAATGGTCTAATCATTTTAGACATGTGGTCTGTTGGGACTTGGAGGACAATTAAGATTAAAATCATAAAAAGCGTGAAGACTAATATTTGATGAGTGGCAGATAGAATTTGTGATTTCATGTATTTGAAATACTCCATAATACTACATATTTATGTGTGCCTTCTTACTTAAGTCATGGTAAAGAGTGGATCATCATACAAGCGAACTACTGTGATTTTGTTTTATTATAATTGATGCTTACTGGGAAGATCACATTTTAATTTTGGAGTTACTTTTACTTAGATGAGGATCAAACTAGAATATGATTTTCAAAGTGCTCTGTTTTAGATCAGTCATTCCCATAATGATGCCACCATATTTTTAGTCTTCATATCAGAATAGCATTGATACTACTCTATAATTTCCAGTTCTGTTTCTTGTGACAATTTAGATATGCTTTGTAAGAATTTAGAATTTCAAGTTTTTATTTAAAATATGGTATAACTTTGAAGCTTATTTTTGAGGACTTTGGTTAATAAAAAGATTAAAATTACAACAAAACATTTTGAAAAATTCTATGAAAGACACATTAAATTGCAGTGTATTTACTAAAAGGCAAAGAAACATTGATACTGTCTTGGGAAATCCTGATAGAATAAGCTAAATGCTAGTAGGTGATAGTGAAAACATTAATCTCCAAGACATTTATGTATACTAGCAGAGATTATATCCATACGGATAGGTCAAAGCAGTAGAAAATTGAGAAAGAATTTTTATGCGCCTTTATTGGATAGCTTTTACAGTGAAATGTAGCTACTTCATAATTTAAAAGAAAGTAACTAGAATTATATACTCTTAAAATTTATGCCACTTAAAATTTTAAACACACTTGTAACTTTAACAGGGACTATAGGAATCCTTACAACATGTCTTTATAAATGGCTATGAATTATTTGTAATTAGTAAGCTGATAATAAATGGATTCCTGTGTGATACTAGGAGGACTGTTAAGCAAAGCTACTCCATTAAGTTCATTAAAAAATATCTCCTATAATCTTAGTTATATCATTAATTTGTAAGAAAACATTTGCTTCCAAGGTAATATGAAGATAAACTCATTACCAGTTTTAGTTGAAATGACCACAAAAATCAGAAACCTCAACATCCAGTTTAGTGAGAGCCTCATGTCTAATAATTGAGAATTCAGAGTTCTTGAAATAAAATAATTTTTTTGCTATAAAGATCTAGTTAGGTTTCTTTTCCTATTTCTCCCTTAGGAGTAGTTTTCCCTCTTGTTTATGGGCCACATAATCATGCCAACTAATATACATCAGGCTGAGCAAGACTATCCTCTCTTTTGGGCCATTGACTATCTGGCTCATATCTTCTCAGTTGGGTAGCAGGGCAGTGGGAGTAGCATGCTTAAAAGATCTTTCAGGATCTGCAGGAGGGGATTAAGAACCATAAGAAAGTAAGGACATATTCACCTGATCTTAAGGCAATTGAGTGAAGAATGAAAATTCAAATTGTATGTGAATATGAACATTTCTAACTATTACTTGAAATGCAAAGTTAGCTAACTTAAAAATAGAAAATTTTCTCTATTCTTGAGAATTGCATATGAATGAATTTTTCTAAGTACTTTATGCATTTTCTCTTTTCTCCTGGAGCTACATCAGGTATTGGAAATTAGTGGATTCCTTATAGATTGAAGAAAATGTTTAATGGTAATGCTTACTTTTGTGAAAGATGAAGAAAAAAAACTTATTAGGAAACATGGACTTTCTGGCAAAGTGATTCACTTTTAGCTAAATCCCCCACAGTTATGAATCATTAACTAGCAATTGCTATATTGTTTTTTACAGATTCAGTGAATTTTCTAAAATGGATGTCTAAGAAGATCATGGGAAGGCATTTTTTCTTTTCCTTTTCCCCCCTAGTACTTGATCATTTTCTTTGAGTGAATGTCAATAAATATGAACTAGCTGCACTAAATGGTTCTTTTATTATCTATAACTTTAATCTTTAAAATATGGTCTCTGAATCAGTAGCGGCAGCATTACTTCAGAACCTGCTAGAAATGCCTGTTCTTGGGCTCTATCCAGGATCTGGGAATCAGAAACTCCGGGATTGTGGTTTAATAGTTTGAGTTACCCTCCAGATGATTCTGATACATGATAAATTTTGAGAACTACTGCTCTACATGATGAATTGGGCCATGAAATGTCATTTGTCATGAAGAAACATTAAATAGATGTATCCACTTTGCTAGTAATTCTAAAGGATATTCTATTTGTGTGACACGGAGTCAGAGCATCCTATTTCATTTAATTTCCCTCTAGCAGAAAATAAATGTATTAACTTTCAATTGATTTTTAGGTAATTGTGAGATTTATATAAACATTTTAAAAACATGCAGAAATATAAAAGTCTGATTAAAACAGGTCTTTATCATGTTTTGATATTTCAAAAACAATTGCATAGTAGAAATTTTGACCAGTGTACTATCATCCATATGTTTTGTGCACCCTTTGGGATGAAGCTCATTTCAAGGTCTATATAGTAGAAACAAATTACACATTTATACAGCCAATAACTAACTGAATTCTCTCAAGAACAGCATGAGGCTTTTATGTTTGAGCATGTTCTGTGTTCTGCTATTTTGGCAACGAGTTACCAATAATGACACCTTGGTAGCAGTAGAAACATACTTTCACCATATGGGTTATATAGCTTAGGAGTGTGTCCTTTGGCTACATTAAAAAACTCAAGTTTAAGAACACAACAAATAAGAACAATTTGAATAGGCCATAAACCACACCATAGATTAAACATTTTCCTTCAACTTGATTGGCAGCTTACTCGGGAAATATGCTAGAGAGAAGCCAACTGGTCACAGTACTTAACTATTAAAGTGTACACAAAATTCAAGAAATACTGCCAATGTGCCAACCAAAATTTGATTTAAAAACAAAGTGAAGATTGTTAGCTTTATTATAAAAATATTTATTACATAAATCTTTATTACTTCTAAACATGTTTTATTTGAAACTTTATTTTTCATTAGTTTTATATATTGACTTAAGTCAAAAAATTATAGAAAGATCACTCAAACAATATTTGTCATTATGATAACTGAGAGCAGGCGGTGGAGGGTTTCAGATGAGTAAAGAGAAATAGGAAAAGAGGGTAGGAGGTGAAGTGGATCAGGATGATTTTTTGCTGGTTGTAGATAACACTCTGGGGTCTGGTATAGTGGAAAACTATATCCTTTAGTTGGAACGTGAGTTTAGTTCAGCATGGATCGATAAGATTGAAGAACATCTGGTCATTTTGAAAGTAATTGGCCACTGAACAGTTATTTGATTATTAACTGGAACTTGATTTTTTGAAGACTGAATTTAACATAGTTATTAAATAAAAACATCATACAAGGATCACTTTGTTCAAAACACAAAAATTAGTCATAACTGAACCCATTTGAAAAGAGTTTTGATTGCATGAAAAGCCACTGATATTAGCACCGCGAGAAGAAAATAGTGATTCTCATTTCCTGATAGCTTGTCTTTTTTAACTCTGCCTCAAACCCTGGCTGAAGAGGAGACTTTCAGTTACTGGCAAAGAGAATTTTCCTAAGCAAAGAGAATTTTCCTTAGTTTGATATATGCTCTTTATGAAAGTTGCAGTTAAAAGCAGGACTGGTATTGATCAGGTCAAGACAGTTTGCATTTTGAGCAAAAATTATTGTTGATTTTCAATGGAGCTGAAGTTTCATTTGACGGAACCTACTTATGTAGAGACCATTTAACATATGGAAAATAAGATCTCTCTGTGTATAGAGCTACTAACTAAGAACTGTTCTGTTCATATGATTGCTTGTGCCAAACAGCACACTCCTCCATGTCATGTTGTGATCAGCCTGTGATCAGCGGGGGACCTTGGTGCTCCCACCAACAGCACCGTGTTAACATAAAGTACTGAGAAGTGGATTGGTTTCTATAGGTTACTTTTTTATGGAAAAAATACTGAAATCTTAACTTGAATGAACTTTCTGTGCATAAACTGATACCTAGCAACAGTGAATTCATTATTTACATCAAAGTGACCATTTGAAACTAACCATTTCTATGTACAGAACACCTGGCTCATTCACTTAGAATAGGAGAGAATGCTTATTTGTATTGACATATTACTTGTATCCAAAGAGTTATTTTAAACAGACCAACATGAATCAACTTAAGTAAATGGAAAGTATTATTATGTTTTCTGGGAAGGTTTCACAGACTCCAAGTGTGGGAATGCAGGTGGAACTCAGAAAGGATTTGGAAACCCTGCAGTACCTTTTCTCTCAATCTTTCTCTAGCTTCCTCCTTGCACATATATTTTAATTTTTGGAAAATCAACATCCTCTGCTTAGTTCACATGATTGAATATTGTTTTCCCCTAGCTGATCAATTTACATATTACGCATCTAAAGTTTAAATGAATGTTTTTTACTTCCAATTCTGATAGGGCCAGAATAGATTAGGTGTTTACTTCTGCTCTATTCAATTCTGGCCAAGGGAGCAACTATGACTGCACAAAGATTGGATAGGAGGCATTTGTTTTTTTGTTTCAAGTTTTATTTAAATTCTGGTTAGCCTAGAGTGTAATATTGGTTTTAGGAGTAGAATTCAGTGATTGATCACTCTTATATAACACCCAGTACTCAACACAAGTGCCCTTCTTAACCTCCATCACTCATTTGCCCATCCCCTGCCCAGCCCCCTTCACTAACTGTTTGTTCTCTATAGTTAATAGTCTCTTATGTTTTGCCCCTCTCTCCTTTTTTCTTCCCCTATGTTCATCTGTTTTGTTTCTCAAATTCTACATATGAGTGAAATCGTATGGTATTTGTCTTTCTCTGACTTACTTCACTTAGCATAATACACTCTAGCTCCATCACATCATTGCAAATGGCAAGATTTCACTCTTTTTGATGGCTGAGTAATATTCCATTATAAATATAAATACCCCACATCTTCTTTATCCATTCGTCAGTCGATGGACATTTGGGATCTTTTCATTACTTTAGCTATTGTTGATGATGCCTCTATAAACATGAAGGTGCATGTGCCCCTTTGAATCAGTATTTTTGTATCATTTGGGTAAATACCTAGTAGTGCAATTGCTGGGTTGTAGGGTAGTTCTATTTTTTTTTAAGATTTTTATTTATTTATTCATGAGAGACATAGAGAGAGGCAGAGACACAGGCAGAGGGAGAAGCAGGCTCCATGCAGGGAGCCCGACGTGGGACTGGATCCCAGGTCTCCGGAATCTGGCCCTGGGCTGAAGGCGGTGCTAAACCACTGAGCCACCGGGGCTGCCCGGTAGTTCTATTTTTCACTCTGAGGAACATACCCATACTGTTTTCTAGAGTAGCTGTACCAGTTTGTATTGGATAGGAATCCTTTCTAAGAATGAAGACTCCAGGCAGCCTTAGCAAGAGGTATCTATTATAAGGAATAGGAGTAATACTGCAATCAGGGATTAGCAAAATAAAAAAATATAACAATCCCTCTCATAAAATCTTGCTATATTATGATTACTATAGAATAGGTATGCTCTTTTCAAGTATTACAGTGTGGTAGGTAATAAAGGTGTCTGGTAATTTAAATGTAAATTCTTTTTCATTTAGTAATATTTGCATGTAAATATGTTGCAAAGCACTAGAATGAAATCTAACACTATCATGTATAATGATTAATTTGAAGTGGAATCAGATTCAAATGAAAAATTAATGATCTCTATAGATTACTGTGATTTTGTTTCTAATTTAGTTTGTGACATTTCATGTAGTTTTTGAATTATTGAAAATTATAGTAAATCATTTAAAATATATATTCTATTTAGTTTATTAGAAATTATATTTATGGTATATTGAAAGCATATTTTTAAAAAATTAAATTCAATTAGCTAACATAGATAGTACATCATCAGTTCCAGATGTAGAATTTATTCATCAGTTGCATATAACACCCAGTGCTCCTCACATCACATGCCCTACTTAATAGACGTTTCTCCAAAGAACACCTAAAAATGGCCAACAGACACTTGATAAAATGCTCAACATCACCTGGAATAAGAGAAATACAAATCAAAACCACAATGAGATACCACCTCATACCAGTTAGAATGACTGACATTAACAAGTTAGAAAACACCAAATATTGGCAAAGATGTGGAAAAGGGGGAATGCCCTTACACTATTGGTGGGAATGCAAGCTGGTACGGCCACTCTGGAAAACAGTATGGAGGTTCCTCAATAAGTTAAAAATAGAGCTACCCTATGCCCAGCAATTGGCCCTACTAGGTATTTACCCCAAAGATATAAATGTAGTGACCTGCACCCCAATGGTTATAAATATTTTTCTTATAAAAAAATTCAACTTTGACAAGCAATGAACAACTGGCAATAAATTAAACCAAACCATGAGAACACATTTAAGATGTAAAATACCTCTTAATAAAGCTGAGAAGAAAAGTAAATTAATAAGATGTATAAGTATATATAGTTGTCCTGGAATCAAAATGCTGCTGGCAGAATCTAGAAACCAAAGGAATTCCAATGGCGAAAACCTAAACATTATATTAGTCTTTGCATTCCTACCACTTAACCTAGAACTAGCATGTAGAAGCCACTTAAATTTGTTAAACACATAAATGAAGTTAAATACTCATGATTGTGATGATATCGGCAAGATGGCAGATTAGGAATCCTCAGGCCTTGTTTCTTCACACAGACACTGACTTATCAACACTACATGGTCCAAAGAACCTTCGAGAACTCCAGATACCATTTAAGAAGTTGTGGTACTCTAGGAGAATTCAAAGCCAAGAACAGTCACATTGAAATGGGTAGGAAAAGTTATTTCATCCATGAGAGTCCTTCCCCCAAGCCAATACTTTAGCATAAACAAGAGTAAACAGCCTACTTGTAGCTTCTCACTCAAGAAGGGAAAAAAGAGTGAAATGTACCTCCAGCATTCTGGATTTACAGATAGCTGCCTAAGGAACTGGAATATAACTTACCTGATTCTCAACATTGATAGAACTGTCATATTTTGGATACCTGGGGGAGTCTGTGAACAAGAGCAAACTCAGAGAGTTGTTGCAGTGCTAGAGAACCTGCATTACAGCAGACAGACACCAGAGGGAAGCAAGAGATTATATGCTCCTGGCAAATGAAACAAAAACCCTGCAAACTTCTTTAATTGGGAAATTACATGCACAGTCCGGAGGAGATGCATTCCCAGAAAAGGTTTGAGAGGTTCTCTCAAATCTCTGGACAGGCTAATTGGTGAAGGTTTTCCCTGAAGGCATTTGGTCCACAAAGATTGGGAGAGGTCGTGTCTTTTAAAATGCATATATCTCAGCAAAAAAAGTAACAAAATATACAGGAAGGGGAAAGGGGAAAGAAGAAAGATGGCTTCATCAAAGGAACAAACTCTCCAGAAACTGACCCTAAAGAAATGGAAAATCTATGAATTATCTGACAAAAAATTCAAATAAAGAAATTCGATGTGGTACAACATAACACAGACCATTAAACAAAATCAGGAGACTAATACATGAACAAAATGAGATTATCAACAAAAAAGATGAAAATAATAAGAATCCAACAAATTTTAGTATCACATCACTGAATTGAAAAATCCACTTAAGGGACTCCTCATCAGACTTGGTCAAGCAGAAGAAAGACTTGGCAAACTTGAAGACAGGTCATTGAAATTATTGAGCCAAAGGAACAAAAAGAGAAAAGAATGACCAATAAAGAAAACCTAAAGGAATTATGAGATACCATTAAGTAGACCAAAATCCACTTTATGAAACCTCCATAAAGTTTCATTTTATAAGAGAGAAAATACCTGAGAACTTCTTTGAAGAAATCATGGCTGAAACTTGCCAAATTTGAGGAGGGAAATGGACATCCAGATGCATGAAGCTCAAAATATACCAAATAGGATTAATTAAGTCAACACCAAGGCACCATATTGTCAAAAGTCGAAGACACAAAATATTGAAGCAGCAAGGAAAAAGTGACCTGTCCCATACAAGGGAGTTCCCATAAGACAATTAGTAGATTTCTCAGCACAAACCTGGAGGCCAGAAGGGAGAGGGATAATATATTCAAATTGTTAAAGAATAATTTTGAGCAAAGAATATTATATCAAGCAAAACTGTCACTCAAAAATGAAGGAAAAATAAAGAACTTTCCAGATAAAAATGAAGGGAGTTTATCACCATTCTATCTGCCTTACAAGAAGTGCCAAAGGGAGTCCTTCAACTTGAAAATAAAGGATTGTTAGGCAGCAACACAAAAGCATCTGAAAGTATAAAGCTCTCTGGTAAAGGTTTATTTATAGACAAATACAGAATCCTGTAATATTTTAACAGTGGTACACAAATCACTTTTAATTCTGGCAAACAATTTTAAAGATAAAAGCAAAAAAGAATAGTATATCTATAAAATTATGTAAATGAACACAAAACATAAAGATATAATTTGGGACATTGATAATATAAAGTGGAAGGAGTGTGAAGAGTTGTGTATGCATTTGAAGTTAAGCTGCCCTCAGTTTAAAATAGATTGTTATAAAATGATTAATCCCCATGATAACCACAAAGAAATAATCTATAGAAGATAAACAAAAAAAAAAAAATCAAAGTTTCATTTCCAAAAAAAAAAAAAAAAATCAATGAAACAGGCAAAAGAGGCAGAAAAAGAGTAGAGACAAAATAACTAGAAGATCTACAGAAAACAATGAACAAAATGGCAATAATCCTTTCTTATCTCTAATTACTTTAAATGTAAATGTACTAAACTACCTAATTAAAAGACAAAATGAAGGGCTGAGTAGATTAAAATAAAAGCCAACTATATGCTATCTACATGAGATCATTTTTCCCTATCGCATTTCCTATTTAAAAATTTTTAAATAAAATTTTAATTCTAATATAGTTAACATAATGATGTAACAGTTACATTAGTTTCAGGGATACAATATAGTGATACAACAATTCTATGCACTACTCAGTGTTCATCATGATAAGTACACTCTTAATTGCCTTCACTTATTTCACCCGTCTTGCCACCCACCTCTTATCTGACAATCCTCAGTTGTTCCTTATAGTTAAGAGTCTGTTTTCTGGTTTCCTTTTTTTATTTTTTTTCACTTATTTTGTTTTTTAAATTCCACATATAGGTGAAATCATATGGTATTTGTCTTTATCCAACTGGCTTAATTCCACTTAGCATTATACTCCGTAGATCCAACCATCCATGTTGTTACAAATTGCAAGATTTCATTCATTTTTATGGCTGAGTAATATCCCTCTGTGTATGCCTGTGGGGTGTGAGTATCACTTCTTTATCCATTCATTTATCAATGGACACAGGCTCCTTCCATTACTGGCTGTTGGAAATTAATGCTGCTATAAACATAGGGGTGTATATATCTTTTCAAATTAGTGGTTTTATATTCTTTTGGTAAATCAATAGTGTGATTACTGGATCATTTGATCAATTTTTTTTTTTTTAATGTTTTGAGGAACCACTATCTGTTCTCCATAGTGGTTGCACTGGTTTACATTCCCACCAAGAGTGCAGAGGGCTTCCTTTTCTACACATCCTTGCCAACTCTTCTTGTTTCTTGTGTGTTTTGATTTTAGCCATTCCGTCAGGTCAGGTGTGGGCTAATATGTCATTGTGATTTTAATTTGCACTTCCCTGATGATGAGTGATGTTGAGCATTTTTTCATGTGTCGGTTGGTCATCTGTATACCAGATTTGGAGAAATGTCTTCATGTCTTCTGCCCATTTCCAAATGGATTATTTGTTTTATTGGAGTTCAGTTGTATAAGTTCTTTATTTCAGATACTAACTCTTTATAGAATTTGTCACTTACAAATATCTTCTCCCATTCAGTTGGTTGTCTTTTAGTTCTGCTCATTGTTACCTGTGTAGAAGCTTTTTATTTTGATGTAGTTCCAAGAGTTATTTTTTGCTTTTGTTTGTCTTGACTTGGGAGACATTTCTAGAAAAATGTTCTATGGCCAATGTTAGGAAAATCATGGCCTGTGCTCTTTTCAAGGATTTTTTATGGTTTTAGGTCTCACATTTAGGTCCTTAATCCATTTTAAGTATTTTTGTGTATGGTGTAATAAAGTGGTCCAGTTTCATTCTTTTGCATGTAGCTGTCCAGTTTTCTCAGCACCATTCGTTAAAGAGACTGCCTTTTCCCCATTGTATCTTCTTGCCTCCTCTTTTGAAGGTTAATTGACCATATAATCAAGGATTTATTTCTGGGTTCTCTAGTCCATTCTACTATATGTGTCATCCTTAAATTTTTTTTTTAATATTTTATTTATTTATCTAACAGAGAGCAAGAAAGCACAAGGGCAGAGGGAGAATCAGGGTCCCTGCAGAGCAGGGAGCCAGATGCAGGGCTACATCCCAGGACCTCGTGATCAGGACCTGAGCCAAAGGCAGATGCTTAACCAACTAAGCCACCCAGGCGCCCCTATGTGTCCACTTTTGTGTAACTACCATATTATTTTGATTACACAGCTTTGTAATATGTCTTGAAGTCAGGGGTTGTGATACCTCCACTTCTGTTCTTTTTCAATATTGCTTTTGCTGTTTGGGGTCTTTTGTTGTTACAAACATTTTTTAGTACTATTTGTTCTAGTTCTGTGAAAATGCTATTGGATTGCATTAAAACTATAGACTGCTTTGGATGGTATGGGAATTTTAACAGCATTTTTTCTTCCAATCCATGAGCATAGCATGGAACATCTTTCCATTTCTTTTTTTTTTATAACTTTTATTTATTTATGATAGTCACACAGAGAGAGAGAGGCAGAGACATAGGCAGAGGGAGAAGCAGGCTCCATGCACCGGGAGCCCGATGTGGGATTCGATCCCGGGTCTCCAGGATCGTGCCCTGGGCCAAAGGCAGGCGCCAAACCGCTGCGCCACCCAGGGACCCCCATCTTTCCATTTCTTTATGTTATCTTCAATTTCTTTCATCAATATTTTATAGGTTTCAGAGTACAGGTTTTTACCTCCTTGATTAAGTTTGTTTTTAGGTATCAGTTTTGGTGCAATTTTCTTAATTTATCTTTGTACTACATTATTAGTGTATAGAAACACAATGGATTTATGTACACTGGTTTTGTATCCTGTGACCTTACTGAATTCGTTTATCAGTTCTAGTAGTTTTTTGGTGGAGTCTTTAGGGTTTCTAAATATACTATCATATCATCCTCAAATAGTGAGAGTTTTACTTCCTTCTTGCCAATTTGGGTGCCTTTATTTTTGTTGTTGTTGTCTGATTGCTGTGGCTGGGACTTTCAGTACTATATTGAATAAATATGGTGAGAGTGGACATCCTTATCTTGTTCTTGATCTTAGAGGAAAGCTGTCACTTTTTCGTTGAGTATGATGTTAGCTATGGATTTTTCATATATATTTCCTCTAAGCCTACTTTGTTGAGGGTTTTTTGTTATGAATGGATGTCGTATGTTGTTAAATGCTTTTTCTGCATCTACTGAAATGATCATGTGGTTTTTATCCTTTCTCCTATTGTGATGTATCATGGTGATTGATTTACAAATATTGAATTACCCTTGCGTTCCTGGAATAAATCCCACTTGATTGTGGTGAATGATTTTTTAAAAAGTATTATTCAATTTGGTTTGCTAATATTTGGTGAAGGATTTTTATATCTATATTTATCAGAGATATTAGCCTGTAGTTCTCTTTTTTGTAGTATCTTCATCTGCTTTTGCCATCAGAGTAATCCTGACCTCATAGAATGAATTTATAAGTTTTCCTGTCTCTTCTATTTCTTAGAATAGTTTGAGAAGAGTAAGTATTAGCTCTTCTTAAAATGTTTGATAGAATTCCCCCTGTAAGTTCCCCTGGTCCTAGACTTTTGTTTGTTGGGAATTATTGAATTATAATTCAGTTTTATTGTTGGTAATCAGTCTGTTCAAACTTTTCTATTTATTCTTGATTCAGTTTTGGGAGGTTATGTTTTTAGGAATTTATCCATTTCTTTTAGGATGTCCAATTTGTTGGCATATAATTTTTCGTAGTATTCTCTTATAATCTTCTGTATTTCTGTGGTGTCAGTTGCTATTTTTCCTCTATCATTTTGATTTTGTTTGACTTCTCCCACCCTCTTTTTTTTTTTTTTTTTTTTTTTGAGTCTGGCTAAAGATTTCTCAATGCTGTCAATCTTTTCAAAGAACCAACTTCTGGCCTTTGATTTGTTATATTGTGTTTTCGTTCTTATTTTGTTAATTTCTGCTTTAATCTTTATTATTTCCATTCTATATGTTAATTTCTGCTCTAATCTTTACTATTTGCTTCCTTCCACTGGCTTGGGGGTTTCTTTTTGGTTCTCTTTTTCTAGCTCCTTTAGATACATGGTTGGATTGTTTACTTGAACGTTTTCTTCCTTCTTGGGGTAGGCCTATGTTGCTATAACCTCCCTTCTTTTTTTTTTTTAAGATTTTATTCATTCATAGAGACAGAGAGAGAGGGAGAGAGAGAGAGGCAGAGACACAGGCAGGGGGAGAAGCAGGCACCATCAGAGAGCCTGACGTGGGACTCGATCCCCGGTCTCCAGGATCGCGCCCTGGGCTGCAGGCTGCGCTAAACCGCTGTGCCACCGGGGCTGCCCTATAACTTCCCTTCTTCTTCTTCTTTTTTTTAAAATAAATTTATTTTTTATTGGTGTTCAATTTACCAACATACAGAATAACACCCAGTGCTCATCCCGTCAAGTGCCCCCCTCAGTGCCCGTCACCCACTCACCCCCACTCCCCGCCCTCCTCCCCTTCCACCACCCCTAGTTTGTTTCCCAGAGTTAGGAGTCTTTATGTTCTGTCTCCCTTTCTGATATTTCCCACACATTTCTTCTCCCCTCCCTTATATTCCCTTTCATTATTATTTATATTCCCCAAATGAATCAGACCATATAATGTTTGTCCTTCTTCGATTGACTTACTTCACTCAGCATAATACCCTCCAGTTCCATCCACGTTGAAGCAAATGGTGGGTATTTGTCGTTTCTAATGGCTGAGGAATATTCCATTGTATACATAAACCACATCTTCTTTATCCATTCATCTTTTGATGGACACTGAGGCTCCTTACACAGTTTGGCTATTGTGGACATTGCTGCTAGAAACATCGGCGTGCAGGTGTCCCAGCGTTTCATTGCATCTGTATCTTTGGGGTAAATCCCCAACAGTGCAATTGCTAGGTCGTAGGGCAGGTCTATTTTTAACTCTTTGAGGAACCTCCACACAGTTTTCCAGAGTGGCTGCCCCAGTTCACATTTCCACCAACAGTGCAGGAGGGTTCCCCTTTCTCCGCATCCTCTCCAACATTTGTGGTTTCCTGCCTTGTTAATGTTCCCCATTCTGACTGGTGTGAGGTGGGATCTCATTGTGGTTTTGATTTGTATCTCCCTCATGGCAAGTGATGCAGAGCATTTTCTCATGTGCATGTTGGCCACGTCTATGTCTTCCTCTGTGAGATTTCTCTTCATGTCTTTTGCCCATTTCATGATTGGATTGTTTGTTTCTTTGGTGTTGAGTTTAAGAAGTTCTTTATAGATCTTGGAAACTAGCCCTTTATCTGATACATAATTTGCAAATATCTTCTCCCATTCTGTAGGTTGTCTTTTAGTTTTGTGAACTGTATCCTTTGCTGTGCAAAAGCTTCTTATCTTGATGAAGTCCCAATAGTTCATTTTTGCTTTTGTTTCTTTTGCCTTCGTGGACGTATCTTGCAAGAAGTTACTGTGGCTGAGTAAAAAAAGGGTGTTGCCTGTGTTCTTCTCTAGGATATTGATGGAATCTTGTCTCACATTTAGTTCTTTCATCCATTTTGAGTTTATCTTTGTGTATGGTGCAAGAGAGTGGTCTAGTTTCATTCTTCTGCACCTGGCTGTCCAATTTTCCCAGCACCATTTATTGAAGAGACCGTCTTTTTTCCAGTGGATAGTCTTTCCCGCTTTGTCTAATATTAGTTGACCATAAAGTTGAGGGTCCACTTCTGGGTTCTCTATTCTGTTCCATTGATCTATGTGTCTGTTTTTGTGCCAGTACCACACTGTCTTGATGACCACAGCTTTGTAGTACAACCTGAAATCTGGCATTGTGATGCCCCCAGATATGGTTTTCTTTTTTAAAATTCCCCTGGCTATTCGGGGTCTTTTCTGATTCCACACAAATCTTAAAATACTTTGTTCTAACTCTCTGAAGAAAGTCCATGGTATTTTGATAGGGACTGCATTAAACATGTAAATTGCCCTGGGTAACATTGACATTTTCATAATATTAATTCTGCCAATCCATGAGCATGGAATATTTTTCCATCTCTTTGTGTCTTCCTCAATTTCTTTCAGAAGTGTTCTATACTCTTGTTCTATGAGGCCAGCATCACCTTAATTCCAAAACCAGACAAAGATCCCACCAAAAAGAATTACAGACCAATATCCCTGATGAACATGGATGCAAAAATTCTCAACAAGATACTAGCCAATAGGATCCAACAGTACATTAAGAAAATTATTCACCATGACCAAGTAGGATTTATCCCGGGGACACAAGGCTGGTTCAACACTCGTAAAACAATCAATGTGATTCATCATATCAGCAAGAGAAAAACCAAGAACCATATGATCCTCTCATTAGATGCAGAGAAAGCATTTGACAAAATACAGCATCCATTCCTGATCAAAACTCTTCAGAGTGTAGGGATAGAGGGAACATTCCTCAACATCTTAAAAGCCATCTACGAAAAGCCCACAGCAAATATAATTCTCAGTGGGGAAGCACTGGGAGCCTTTCCCCTAAGATCAGGAACAAGACAGGGATGTCCACTCTCACCACTGCTATTCAACATAGTACTGGAAGTCCTAGCCTCAGCAATCAGACAACAAAAAGACATTAAAGGCATTCAAATTGGCAAAGAAGAAGTCAAACTCTCCCTCTTCGCCGATGACATGATACTCTACATAGAAAATCCTAAAGCCTCCACCCCAAGATTGCTAGAACTCATACAGCAATTCGGTAGCGTGGCAGGATACAAAATCAATGCCCAGAAGTCAGTGGCATTTCTATACACTAACAATGAGACTGAAGAAAGAGAAATTAAGGAGTCAATCCCATTTACAATTGCACCCAAAAGCATGAGATACCTAGGAATAAACCTAACCAAAGAGATAAAGGATCTATACCCTAAAAACTATAACCTCCCTTCTTAAAACAGCTTTTGCTGCATCCCAAAGATTTTATGTTTTCATTTTAATTTGTCTCCTGTATTTTTTGACTTCCTCTTTGATTTCTCTATTGATCTGGTCATTGTTTAGTAGCATGTTACTTAACCTCCGTTTATTTGTATTTTTCCAGATTTTTTTTTCTTGGGATGATTTCTAGTTCATAGCATTATGGTCAGCAAAGATGCATGGTATGACTTCAATCTTTTTAAATTTGTTTAGATTTGTTTTGTGGCTTAGTATGTTATTTATTCTGGACAATGTTCCATATGCACTTGGAAAGATGGTGTATTCCACTCTTTTAGAACAGAATGTTCTAAATGAATCTATTAGATCTATGTAGTCCAATGTATTATCCAAAGCCACTATTTCCTTTCTGGTTTTCTGTTTGGATGATCTATCCATTGATGTAAGTGGGGTGTTAATGTCCCCTACTGTTGTATTACTATTAATTACTATGTTTGTCATTAGCTGCTTTATGTATTTGGGTGCTCTCATATTGGATGTGTAAATATTTATAATTATTTTATCTAGTTGGATTGTTCCCTTGATTATTATACAACATCCTCCTTTGCCTCTTGTTACAATCTTTGTTTTAAAGTGTATTTTTCTGATATAAGTATTGCTACCTTGGCTTTCATTTTACTTCCATTTGCATAATCAATGCTTTTCTATCCCTTCACTTTTTTTTTTCTGAGATTTTATTTAGTTATTCATGAGAGACACAGAGAGACAGAAACATAGACAGAGGGAGAAGCAGGCTCCTTCCCAGGAGCCTGAAGTGGGTCTTGATCCCAGGACTCTAAGATCACGGCCTGAGCCAAAGGCAGGTAGGTGCTCAACCACTGAGCCACCCATGTGTCCCCCATCCCTTCACTTTTAATCTGAATATTTCTTTAGGTTTGAAATGAGTCTCTTGTAGGCAACGTACAGATGGGTCTTGCCTTTTTATTCATTTTTGTCACTGCATTTCTTGATTGGGAGGTTAGTCCATTTATATTCAAAGTAATTATTGATAAATATGCACTTATTGCCATTTGTTACTTGTTTTATAGTTATTGTGTAGTTCTTCTGTCCTTTCTTCTCTCATAAATAGCTGGCCTTCTTTAGTGATATACTTGGATTCCTTTCTCTTTGTTTTTTTGCATGTCTATTACTGGTTTTTGACTTGTAGTTACTGTTACGTTTGTATATAACATCTTCTGTGTATAGCAATCTATATTACAATGATGATTCCTTAAGTTTGAAACCATATTTTACTCCCCTTCCTCCTAAGTTTTAGGCATATGAGGTCATACATTGTGTCCTTTTATTTTGTGAATCCCTTGACTTATTTTTACCACTTTTGTGTTCCCTGCTTTTCTTACTACTGTTTGTGGTCTTTCCTTTTCACTCAACAAGTCTCCTTTAACACTTTTTGTAGGGCTGGTTTAGTTGTCATGAATTCCTTTGAGTTTTATTTGTCTGGGAACTCTATATCTTCTACTCTGAATGATAGCGTTGCTGAATAGAGTACTCTTGGCTGCAGTTTTTTCTTTCAACACTTTGAATATATCATGCCACTCCCTTCTGGCCTGCAAGGTTTATGCAGAAATGTCAGCTGATAGTCTTAAGGTTTTCCTTGTATGCAACTGTTTTATCTTGCTGTGTTAAAAATTCTTTATGACTACTTTTTGTCATCTTAATTACTATGTGTCTTGGTGTGAACCTTTTTGGCTTGATATTTTGTTTGGGGGTTGGGTTCCTCTGTGACTTCTGAATCTGGATTTCTGTTTTCTCCCCAAGATCTGGGAATTTTCAGCTATCATTTTTTCAAATAATTTTTCTTCCCTCTTTTTCAAATAATCTTTTCTTCCCTATATTGTGACTGTTATTATGGTTGATGGTGTTGCTGAGTTCCCTAAGTCTCTTTTCATTTGTTATTATTATTTTTTCTCTCCTGTTTAGCATGATTGCTTTCCATTTCTCTGTGGAAATGGAAGCAGATTGTGGATCTGTTTTCTTCCTCTAGTCTACTATTTATTCCACCCAGTGTATTTTTAATTTCAGTGATTGAGTTCATCTTTGATTTTTTTTGTTAATGTTTTATCACTCTTTGGTAACGGCCTCACTGAGGTCACCTCCACTCCTCTCAAGGCCAGTGAGTATCTTTATGACCATTACTTTAAAGTCTCAATTAGGTGTATTACTTATCTCCATTTTGTTTTGGTCTTCTGCTGTGATTTTGTCCTGTTTTTTTCATTTGGGATATATTCCTCTATCTCTTCATTTAGTCTAACTCTCTGTGCCGGTTTCCCTGTGTTAGGAAAGTCAGCTGTCTCCTGCTCTTGAAAATAGTGGCCTTGTGAAGAAGAGGTCCTGCAGTGCAATGTCCCCTTTTCACCAGAGTCTGTGCTTCAGAGGTGTGTCTTCTATATGTATTGTGTCCCTTGCTGTTGTGATTGAGCTGCTTTCCTTTAGGCCAGTCATCTGCAATGGCTCTCTTTGCCAGTTGTAGGCAGGGCTTGGTCTCTGTGTTTTTAGTGGGCTAGTCTGGGCCCACCATGGGGTTAAGATGAGTCAGACCAGGCATTTGGCAGAAATACATAGACTGAACTGCAGGAGAGCATGAGGGCCAGCACATGGATTGGCATTGGTGGGAGGAAACATACATCTGCCAGGGACAAGGCAAGTTGTTTTAGAGGATGTGAATGCTCAGAAGCCCATGGCAGCAGGATGTGTGGTCTTAGCAAGGTTTGTGAAGGTCTGCTGGGGGAGGAGACCTGGAACCAAGGCCTGGCTGCTGTTGGCATGTCCATAGGAATACATGGAGGGTGGGCCATGCTGTTAGCAAGCTACGTAGTGAGTGTTGGTATAATCCATGTTCCTGCAGGTATCCTTGGGTTTATATTGGGGCGTGGGAGGGAAGTGGCATCTGCCATCTCCTTTGTTCCTGGAGAAGTCTCCCTATGGTTCCTGTCCCTCTGATTCATGCCCTGAGATTAGTAAACAAATCTCCCTCATGTATACCCTAGGCATTTTTCAAACTGCTGCTTCTATGTTGCATCTCCATAGGGCTCTTTGTTGTACTGTCTTTTTAAGGGTGGGGACTCAGTTTCTTTTCACCCTCCTGGCTCTCCAAAGAGCTCACTAATTTTTAAAGTTCCAAGTGTTAAGGCATGCTGATTGTAAGAACTCAAAAAATTTGGCCCCTCTGGTTTTCAAAGCCTAATGTTATGGGGATTCATCTTCCCAATGGAGGGTCCCTGGTATGAGTCTGTTTCTCCCCTCTGTCTGTACCTGTGGCTTCCATCCGTCCAGTGGACATGTGATAGTCCTGTAGGTTTCTTTAGTTCCTTACCATGTCTCTGCCTTTCCTACTCTCCTTTTTCTTTTTCTTTCTTTCTTTCTTTTTTTTGAGAGTGTACAAGTGTGAGTATTAGTGGGTGGGGGTGGGGGCAGGGGTTGTTGTGGTGCGGGGGTGGGAGGGGCGGGTGGGGAGAAAGAAAGAAAGAAAGAATGAATCTTAAGCAGGCTCCAAACCAGAAAGGAGCCCAACACAAGGCTTGATCTCATGATTTTGAAATCATGACCTGAGCTAAAATCAAGAGTCAGACACTTAACTGACTGAGGCACCCAGGCACCCCCTTTTCTACAGTCTTTATGTCGATTCCTCTACATTTAGCTATGGACAGTCTTCTACTAGTCTTTGGGTTGCTTTCAGGGTTATTTACACTGCTGTGGATATTATCTAGTTATGTCCACTCAAGGAGGTGAGCTTTAAGGTCCTCCTACTCCACCATTTTCCTCAAAAGTTGCGATTCACTTAAAAAATATTTGTAACAGTTTTACTGAGATATGATTTATATGCATATGATTTACTAGTTTAAAGTGTACTCATTAGTTTTGGGGTTTATTATATCATTGGTTTTTTTTTGGAGTTTAATTTTTTATTAAGATATAACATTGTATACATTAAAAAAAAAGATGTTATTTACTTAGCACATGCAAGAGTGTGAGAGAACACAAGAACAAGCTGGGGGAGGGGCAGAGGCAGAGGGAGAAGCCAGCTTCTCATTGAGCAGGGAGCCTGACCTGGGGCTTGATCCTAGGACCTCAGGGTCATGACCTGAGCAGAAGGCAGATGCTTAACCAACTGAGCCACCCAGGCACCCCAACATTACATAAGTTTAATATGTAAAGTATGTTATCTTGATACATTTATATATTGTCAAGTGATTATTGATGTAGTAGTATATATCACATTACATAATTATAGTACAATATTATTGCTATATTACTTATTATACAGTGCATTAGGTATTTATGGCTTATTTACTACTCCTTACAAATTTGTACACTTAAACACCACCACTCTTTATCTTCCCTCTACTTATCCCCAGGTAACCATTTTAATTTGCTTTTACAAGTTTATTTTAGAGTTCACATATAAGTGATCTCATATAGTACTTGTCTTAATTTAACTCATCTCGTTTAGCATAATATGCTCAAGGTCCTTCCATGTTGTCATAAGTTTATCTTTCATAGTTGAATCTTTTCCATTGTTTATATGTACCATTTCATTTTTATCCATTCATCTGTTGATAGTCATTTGGGCTGTCTCTTGGCTACTATGAATAATGTTGCAATAAATATGGTAGTGCTTATAGCTTGGGGAAACATGTTTTCATTTCTTTTAGGAATATATCCAAAAGTGGAATTGCTGGATCATATGGTAAAATTATTTTTAACTTTTTGAGGAACTTTCACTTTGTTTTCCATAGTGGTTAGACCAATATACATTCTCTCCAACAATGTATAAGGTTTGTCTTTCACATCTTCACCAGGACTTCCCTTTTATCTTCTTGATGTTAGTCCTTTTAATAGATCTGAGGTGTTATTTCTTTGTGTTTTGATTTACATTTCCCTGACGATTAGTGATGAGCATCTTTTCATACATCTTTTGGCCATATTGATGTTTTCTTTGGAAAAGTGCTGTTCTGTTCTTATTTTTTAATCAGATTGTTTGTTATTGAGTTGACTGAGTTCTATATTTATTTTGGATATTAACCCTTTATCCAATATATGGCTTGAAAAAACTTTCCATTATGTAGGCTATCTTCATTTTGTTAATTGTTTTTACTGTGCAGAAGCTTTTGAGGTCATGGTCTCATTTGTTGATTTTTTTTTTCTTTTGCTGTGTTTTTGGCATTGTCCCCCTAAAAATATTCCCTAGAGCAATATTAATGGGTTTCTTTTGTATGCTTCCTTCTAGGAGGTGTATGGGATTAAATCTAAGTTTTAAGTCTTTGATTCATTCTGAGTTAATTTTTGTGAATAGTGTGAGATAGGGTCTAATTTTCGTTGTGCAGCATTTTCTCCAGTGTTCCCAGCCCCATTTTTAGAAGAGACTATCCTTGCCCCATGGTGTATTCTTGCATCTCTTGTTAAAAATTAGTTGAATGTATATGCTGGGGTTTAATTCTGGGCTTTATATTCTGTTCCATTGGTTGATATACTTACTGAACTGTTTGTATTACTATGGCTTCGTAGCATAGTTTGAGATCTAGAAGCATGATACCTTTGGCTTTGTTTTTTTTTTTTTTTCCTCAGGATTGCTTTGGCTAATTGAGGTCTTTTGTGGTTCCATACATAGTTTGGAATTGTTTATTTCTATGTAGAGTGCCTATGTATTTTGTTGGGGACTGTATTGAATCTGTGGATAGTTTCAGGTAGAATGGCCATTTTAACAATATTAATTCTTCTGATCTATGAATATGAGATCTTTTCTCATTCATGCCTTCTTTGATTTCTTTTGCTAAAGTTTGTAGTTTTCATTCTATAGATTTTTCACTTCCTTGGCTAGATTTATTTTTAATTATTTTATTGTTTTTCATGCTATTGTGAATGAGATGACTTTATTTTTCAGATAATTGTTCATTATTGTAAAGGAGTGCAATTGTTTTCTATATGCTGACTTTATATCCTGCCACTTACTAAGATCACTGATTAATTTTGACAGTTTTTTGACTGATTCATTGGATTTTCTGTACTTAGGATCATATAATCAGCAAATAATAATAATCTTATTTCTTTTTTTATTTCATTGCCTTTTCTTTTGTTTTTACTAATTGCTTTAGCTAGAACTTCCAGTACTCTTTTGAATAGGAGTGCTGAGAATGGCCATCTTTGCCTTGTTCCTGATGTAGAGGAAGTGTTTTAAATTTTCCTCCACTAAGTATAATGTTAGCTATGGGTTTGTTATATATGCCTTTTATTATGTTGAGTTATGTTCCTTCTATGTATAGTCTGTTAAAGGATTTTATCATGAAAAGATGCTGTATTTTGTCAAATGTTTTTCTATATCTCTTAAGATGATTTTGTGATTTTTTTCTCTTTCATTTTATTGATGTGATATACTATACTTATTGATTTTCATATGTTGAACTATCCCAGCATCTCAGGGATGCATTCCATTTGGTCATTGCATATAATACTCCTAACGTATTCTTGAATTCCATTTTCTAATAATTCATTGAGAATTTTTGTATCTATATTGATCAGGAATATTGGTCTGAACTTTTCTTATGGTACATTTACCTGGTTTTGATATTAAAGTAAGGCTGACTTTGTAGAATGAATTGGGAAGTGTTCATTTACTTTCAATATTTCAGTCTTCTTAAATTGGCTAAAACTTGTGGCCTATCATGATCTATCCTGTAGAATATTTCATATGTACTTGAAAAGAATATGTATTCTGCTTCATTCATATGGAATGTTCTGTATATGTCTATTTAATGTTTGTTGTAGAGTTTGTTTCAGTTACATTTCCTTATTGATTTTTTTCTGTCTGGACAATCTATTCATTGATTATCGTAGGGTATTGAAGTACCTTGTAATTATTGTTGTCTATTTGTCCCTTATGACTGATTAGTTGCTTAGGATAGAAACTAACTTTATTTTTTTAAAAAATATTTTATTTATTCATGAGAGACACAGAGAGAGAGAGAGAGAGAGAGAGAGAGAGAAACTAACTTTAGATATAAGAACACACGTAGTCTGAAAGTAAGAGGGTAAAAAAGATATTCCATACAAATAGTAACCAAGAGAGCAGGAGTGGCCCTATGTGTATCAAACAAGTAGATTCTAAGTCAAAAATTGTCACAAGAGACAAAGAAGGACACGATGTAATATTAAGAGGGTCAATTTACCAGGAAAACATAACACTTATATATACACATAACAGCACAACACAATATATAAATATTTATATATATTTATATATATAAATATATAACGCACACATCGATAGAATTGAAGAAAAATAGTAACACAGTAATAAAGGCCATTTAAATATTCAGCTTTTAATCATGGGTAGAACAACAGTCAGAAGATCAGTAAAGAAACAGTTTGAACAAAACTATAGACCAATTGGGCCTAATAAGGCATTATATAGAAAATTCCACTTAATAGGAGAATACATTCTGCTCAAGTATACATAGAACATTCCTCAGGAGAGATTATATTTAGTCCACAAAACAAGTCTTACCAAATTTAACAATATTGCAATCATACCAAATATCTTTTCTGATACAATGGAATGAAGGCTCTACCCCCCAAAACAAACCAAACCCCCCCCAAAAAAAGCCCAGAAAAATGCACAAATATGTGGAAACTAAGTAATAGTTTAAAATTTTTTATTTTTTTAAAAAGATTTGTTTGTTTATTTTAGTGAGAAGAGTGTAAGTGAGAGGAGGGAGAGGGAGAGAGAATCCTCAAGCAGACCCCCCACTGCCCATGGAACTAGATTTGGGGCTTAATCTCAGGATCCTAAAATCATGACCTAAGCCAAAGTCAAGACTTGCTCAACTGACTGAGCCACCCAGGTGCCCCAAAACACTTTTTTTAAAATTAATGTTTTAAAAAAGATTTTAGTTATTAGAGGGAGAGAGCACAAATGGGGGAAGGGGCAGAGGGAGAGGGAGGAACAGGCTTCCTACTGAGCTGGGAGCCCCATGTGGGGCTTGATCTCAAGACCCTGGGATGATGTCCTGAGCTAAAGGCAGACACTTAACCTACTGAGCCACCCAGGCACCTCCAATAATACATTCTTGATAAACCAATGAATGAAAGCAGAAATTATAAGGGAAATTTAAAAATGCCCTGAGACTCATGAAAATGGAAAGACAAGAAAGATTGCAAATAAGTATCTTAACTTTGGACTTCAAGAAACTAGAAAAAGAACAAACTAAACCTAACATTAGCAGAAGGAAGGAAGTAATAAAGATTAGAGAAGAAATAGAGAATAAAAGACCAATAGAAAACATTCAAGAGTTGGTTTTTTGAAAAGGTTAGCAAAATTGATAAATTCCTTAGGTAGACTAAGAAAAAAAGACTAAAATAACAAAAATTAGTAATAAGAAGCATTACAACTGATACTACAGAAATGAATAGAATCATGAGACTACTATGAAAAATTATATGCCAATGCATGAGAGAACCTAAAAGAAATAGATTAATTTCTAAAAGCATACAACTTAAGACTAAATCATGAAGAAATACAAAATCTGTAATTAATAAGGAGTTTGAATCAGTAACCAAAAACTCCTAGCAAAGCAATGCCGAGGGGGCAGCTCAGGTGGCTCAGCAGTTTAGCGCTGCTTTCAGCCAAGGGCCTGATCCTGGAGACCCGGGTTCGAGTCCCACGTTGGCTCCCTGCATGGAGCCTGCTTCTCGCTGCTGCTGCTCTCTCTCTCTCTGTCTCTCATTAATAAATAAAAATAAAATCTTAAAAAAAATGCCTAGGACTAGAAAGAACCAACATCAATCTCTCTCAAATTATTCTAAAAAATTTAAGCAGAAGGAACACTTCAAATGCTTTTTGATGAAGCCAGCATTACCTGATATCAAAATCAGAAAAAAAATACAAGAAAAAAAATTAAAGGTCAATATACCTGAGGAGCATAGATGCAGAAATCCTCAAAAAAATACTAACTAATTGAATTTAACAACATACTAAAAGGATTATACACTGTGACAAAGTGGGATTTCTTTCTGGAATGTAAGGATTATTGAACATATGAAAATCGTCAATGTAATACACCACATTAAAGAATGAAGGACAATGCCACATGTTCATCTCAATTGCTGCAGGACAAGCATTTGACAAAATTCAATGTTCTTTCATAGTTCAGGCATACTTTGGAAATATTGTGGGTTTCCAGACCACCACGATAAAGCAAATATCACAATAAAACAAGTAATTTTTTTTTTTTTGCTTTTCTGGTACATATACAATTTATGTTTCACTATAGTGTAGTCTATTAAGGGTGCAATAATATTTCTAAAGAACAATGTATATATCTTAATTTAAAATACTTTGTTAAAAATGCTAATTATTGTTTGAGCTTTCAGTGAATTCTAATCTTGTTGGTGAAGGGTCTTGCCTCAATGTTGATAGTTTTTTGGTCAGGGTGATGGTTGCTGATGACTGTGGTGGCTGTGACAGTTTTTAAAAATAAGATGATAGTGAAGTTTGTTGCATTGTCTGACTCTTCCTTTCACAGATGATTTCCCTGTAGCATGTTATGCTCTTTTTTTTAAAATGTTATGCTCTTTGATAGCATTTTACCCACAATATAACTTCTTTCAAAATTGGAGTCAAGTTTCTCAAATCCTGCCAGCATTATCAGCTAGGTTTATATAATATTCTAAATCCTTTGTTACTTCAACAAGCTACACACCATCTTCACCAGGAGTAGATTCTATTGCAAGAAACCACTGCTCATCCATAAGAAGCAACTCCTCATCCATTAATGTTTTATCAAGAAATAACAGTAATTTAGTCACACCGGCAGGATCCACTTCTAGTTCTAGTTCTCTTGCTGCTTCTACTACATCCTTCACTGAAGTCTTGACTCTTCAGAGTCATCCATGAGAGTTGGATTCAACTTCTTCCAAATTCCTATTGCTGATATTTCGACCTCTTTTCCAGAATCACAAATGTTCTTATTCACACTTACAGTGATGAATCCTTGCCAGAAAACTTTAAATTTCCTTTGCCAAAATCCATTAGAGGAATTACTATCTCTGGCAGCTACAGCCTTTCACAAGGTATTTTTTAAATAATAAAGCTTAAAAGTGGAAATTACTCCTTGATTCATGGGCTGCAGAATGGATGTTGTGTTAGCAGGCATGGCAACAACATTCGTCTCATTGTACATCTTCATTGGAGCTAGCAAAACATATCAGTCAGAGAAAGACAAATGCCATATGATTTCACTAATAAGTGGAAGTTAAGAAACAGAACAGATGAACTTAGGGGAAGGGGAAAAGGGTGAGAGCGAGACAAACCGGAAGAGACTTGATTATAGAGAACAAACTGAGGGTTAAGGAGATCACTTGTGATAAGCCCTGGGTGTTAAATATAAGTGATGAATCACTAAACTTTACCAAAACCAATATTACACTATATGTTAACTAATGAATTTAAACAAAAACTTGAAACAGTAACAAAAAAAGCTCTTGGGTGATGAGGTGCATCGTCAAGGAGTATTTTGACAGAAATATTTTTTTCTGAGCAATAGGTCTCAACAGTGGGCTTAAGATATTCAGTAAACTAGATGGTAAACATATGTGCTGTCATCTAGGCTTTGTTGTTCCATTTATAGAGCGCAAGCAGAGTAGATTTAGCGTAATTCTTTTTTTTTTTGTTTTGTTTTGTTTTTTTTTATTTAGCATAATTCTTAAGCGCACTGGAGTTTTCAGAATGATAAATGAGCATTGGTTTCCACTTAGTCACCATCTGCATTAGCCCCTAAGAGATTCAGCCTCTCCTCTGAAGTCATTGACTTCTCTTCTCTAGCTATGAAAGTCCTAGGTGGCATCTTCTAATATAAGGCTCTTTTGTCTACATTGAAAATCTGTTGTTTAGTGTGGCCACCTTAGCTAGATTTTCTGGATAACTTGCTGCAGCTTCTACATCAGCACCTGTTGCTTTACCATACACTTTTATGTTATGGGGATGGCTTCTTCCCTTATACCTCATGAACCAAGATCTTCTAGCTTCAAACTTTTCTTCTGGAGCCCCCTCATCTCCCTGTCTTCATAGAACTGAAGATAGTGAGGGTCTTGTTCCAGATTAGGCTTTAGCTTAAACAAATGTTGTGGCTGGCTTAATATTTTATCCAGAGCACTAAAACATTCTCCGCATCAGCAATAAGGCTGCTTCTCTTTCCATCATTTGTATGGTCACTGGAGTGGCACTTTTTTTTTTTTTTAAGATTTTTAATCTATTTATTTGAGAAAAAGAGAGATTGTGCACAAGCATGGAGGAGAGGCAGAGAGTGAGGGAGAAACAGGTAACTCCATGTGGGGCTCCATCCCAGGACCCTGGGATCATGACCTGAGCTGAAGGCAGAGGCTTAACTAACTAAGCCACCCAAGAGCTCAGTTGCCACCTGGAATGGCACTTTTAGTTTCCTTCAAAAACTTTTCCATTGCATTTACAACTTGGCTAACTGGTGTGAGAGGCCTCACTTTTGGCCTAAGGTTTTAGCATGCCTTCCTCAGTAAGCTTAACCATTTCTAGCTTTTGATTTAACATGAGAGATGTGAATTTTCCTTTCACTTAAACACTTAGAAGCCATCGCAGCATTACTAATTGGCTTAATTTCAATGTTGTGCTTCAGGGAATAGAGAGGCTTGAAGGAAAGGAGAGAAATGGGGGAATGGCTGGTCAGTGGCACAGTCAGAACACGTAAAATATTAAGTTCATTGTATTATATGGATATGGATCATCATGACCCAAAGCAATTATAATAGTAACACCAAAGCTGCTGTTTACAGATCACCATAACAAATATAATATTCACAAACAATTTGAAATATGGTGAGACTTACCAAAATGTGACAGTAATGAAGGCAATAAATGCTATGGGAAAATGGCACTGATAGATTTGCTCAATGCAGGGTGACCACAAATCTTCAATTTATAAAAAATGCAGTATTTGTCAAGTGCTATAAAGTGAAACACAATGAAATGAGGTGTGTTATAAAAACACTCAACAAACTAGGAACAGAAGACATTTCGTCAACATATAGGAAGCTCACAGCTAACATCATGTTCACTGGTTTAAAACTGAAATCTGTCCCTCTCAAAAAAACAATATGCCTGCTCGTACCACTTCTATTCAACACAGTATTGGAAGCACAGGCCAGAGCAATTAGGCAAGAAAAAGAAACAAAAGCATTTAAATTGGAAAGGAAGAAGTAAAATAATCTGTTTATAGATGGCATGTGTAAAATTATTCTGTGTAAAATTCCTAAAAATTACACACAAAAAACCCATTAGAATGAATGAACAAATTCAATGAAATCACAGGACACAAAATGAACTTGCAAAAATCAGTTATGTTGATTCATTAACAATAATCTGAAAAGAAAATTAAAACAATGCTATTTATAATACTTTCAAAAATAATAAAATATGTAGAAATAAACTTAATCAAGAGGTGAGAGACTTGTATTCTGAAAATTATAAAATGTTGCTGAAAGTAAAGAAGATTAAAAGATAATGGAAAGAACTCCATTCTGCTTTTATGGAGTGGAAGACTTAATATTAAAATATTCACACTGTCTAGAGCCACTCACAGATTCAACACAGTCTTGAAATCTCAATGGCTTTTTTGTGTGGAAAAATTGAAAAGTCATTCTAAAATTCATATGAAATCTCAAGGGACCCTCAGTAGCCCAAACAGTTTTGAGTAAGAAAAGCAATGCTGTAAGCCTGGAATTTCGCGATTTCAAAACTTATTACAAAGCTATAGTAATCAATGCAATCTGTTATTAGTGCAAAGACAGATGCATAGACCAGTGGAACCAAATAGGGACAAAGACAGTCCTGTAGACAAATGAAACAGAATCAGGAGCCCAGAAATAAACCTTTCCATATTCAGTCAAATGGGTCTTTGATAAAGGTGCAAGGGTTACACACTGGGGAACAGATGGTCTCTTTAAAAAAACTGGTGCTGGTAAATGATTCACACATGCAAGAAAAATGAAGTTTGACCCTTACTTTATGCCATATACGAAAATTAACTCAAAGTGATTAAAGACTAAATGTAAGACCCAGAACTATAAATCTTCTAGAAGGAAGCATAGGGGAAAATCTTCACGATATGGGATTTTGCAATGATTTCAGCCTTAAAAAAAGGAAATTCAGTTGTATAGCACAGATAAACTTGACATAATGCAAAGTGAAATAATCCAGTCACAAAAAGAAAACAATTGCATGATTACATCTTTGGGTGTACCTAAAGTATTTAGACTCTTAGAAATAGAAAATAGAGTGGTGTTTCCCAGTATTGGAGGGAAGGGGAAAAGGGGAAAAGAAAGCTTTTCAATGGATATAATATTTAAGTTTTGCAAAATGAAAAAGTTCTAGATTATTTGTTACACAACAATACCTATATATTTAACATAAAATTGACCATCTTAACAATTTTAAGCACTTTTAGCACGATAAAAAAGTACCCATAAAAAGTCCCACTCATACCATTTTGTCAACAAAATTATTAACTTGGAAGTTATAATGAGTTTGCAACTTCCTTTTAAGTTGTAAATATAATTATATCCTTTTGGATATAAGGATATATTAGGATATAATTAGGGTTTATAAAGGGTTTTAAATTATAAAGGATATAATTAGGGTTTCTGATCTAAGTTTTGGTTCCATTTAATGGAATTTTAAGGAGGCATGCATTTAGATTCCTGTTGTGGGATAAACCATAGATTGTAAATCTGTACACATCAAATCAACTTCTGTTTTGCTGTGTCTTACTGCCTCACATAAAACTGGGATACTGTATTTATCTTATATCTGGGTGTGTGGTTAAAATGTTCTGACTTAAAATACAGACATATAGAAAGTTTATTTTGAGGGGCAATTTGTGGCCCTTCCAATGGACAGGGGGTCTTTATATAGATGAAGACTTGTGATTTGCAAGGAATGACTCTGTGGATAGCAGTAGTCTTTAAACTCAGTTAATAATTTTCTTGAGCAATGCTGGGGAGACTAGTTATTTTGTAGAATTGTTTCAAATATGTGATTCAGAGAGGAAAGTATAACTCTTTTCTTCTCAAATCTTTTTTTCTGGTTGAAATTTCTTCTGTAAGAGATGTTAACATGTTTCCTCTCCTTCAACAAATACAAAGGGGAAAATATCAAGTAAAAGAAATCTCTAAATCATGCAGGACTTGTGGGACAGATCTTTTTTTATTTGAGCCAAAGGTAATAGTAATACTACTCTTGTGGTTTATTCTTTTCAGTCAAGGCAGAGCACTGGAGTAAGTCAGAGAGGAGGTAGAAAAGGGGGAAATGGAATATGTATGACTGAACTGGGTTTGAGTAGATACCATTCTAGGCTTTATCCTTGTCCCATTTAATCAGGTAATGAAATCTATCAGAAAAGAAGAATTTTAGTACTGGTTCTGTCATAAAGTCCTGTGACTAGGTATCTTTTTGAGCAGAACTTCAAAATCTCATATTCTAATGTTAGTTCCGTTCAGCTTGCATGTTAATTAAAACTACTGTGTTAATTTAATTCGAAGTATCTTATTATTTTGCATATGTTATGGCCTTGTTTCTTTTTATAAGGCTCCAAAGCTGATATATTGCTGTTTATCAAATTTATCATGTTTTTTGTAGTCCCATGAGGACTGGGGCTAACTGGCTTGTTTATAGTTATCTCTCCAAAGGTAGCATGGTACTTGGAACATAGCTTGTGTTCAATAAATGTCTTTAAAAATAAATACATGAATGAATCATAGGTGAATCAGGAGAAAAATCCTATCCTGCTTAAGACTTAAGGAAAAGGAATATAAATCTAACAAACTCTATGGGAAACAAACAGAAACTTAAATTTCAAAAGTTTGTATCAGAATGTTTTTGAATGAGAGTGAGTCCCTTTGTGGTCAGTTGTTTTTTGTTGTTGTTGTTTTGTTTTATTGTAAAATGAAGATGTGTAAAAGCTAATTTTTTAGTTTAAATTTGGTTAGCCAATGTAAAGTACGTCATTAGTTTCAGTATAGAGGTCAGTAATTCATCAGTTGCATATAACACCCAGGGCTCATTATATCGCTCAATTACCTCCACCACCCACTCACCTCCCATCCAGAACTTTTCAGTTTGCTTCCTATAGTTAAGAGTATCTCATGGTTTGTCTCCCTCTCTGATTACTTCCCAGTTTTTCCTCCTTTCCCTCTTTGTGCTGTTTCTTATATTCCACATATGAGTGAAACCATATGGTAAATGTCTTTCTCTGACTGACTTTTTTTGCTCAGCATAATACCCTCCAGTTCCATCCATTGATCTATGTGTCTGTTTTTGTGCCAATACTATACTGTCTTGATGATTATAGCTTTATAATATAGTTTGAAATCGGGCATTGTGATACCAACAGCTTTGGTTTTCTTTTTCAACATTCCTATGGCTATTCAGGGTCTTATCTGGTTCTATACAAATTTTAGGATTATTTGTTTCAGCTCTGTAAAAAATGTCGATGGCATTTTG
This sequence comes from Canis lupus dingo, assembly GCF_003254725.2. Classification (NCBI taxonomy): domain Eukaryota; kingdom Metazoa; phylum Chordata; class Mammalia; order Carnivora; family Canidae; genus Canis; species Canis lupus. Next base: position 42,371,796 of record NC_064265.1, on the reverse strand, counting down.
ATAGGAATTGCACTGAATGTGTAGATTGCTCTGGGTAGCATAGACATTTTAACAATATTTATTCTTCCAATCCATGAGCATGGAATAGTTTTTCCATCTCTTTGTGTCTTTCTCAATTTCTTTCATAAGTGTTCTGTAGTTTTTAGAGTACAAATCCTTTATCTCTTTGGTTAGGTTTATATCTAGGTATCTTATGATTTGTAGTGCAGTTGTAAACGGGATCAATTTCTTAATTTCTCTTTCTTCTGTCTCATTGTTAGTGTATAGAAATGCAACTGATATAAAAACTAATTTAAATGAAGATTCAGATCTGAGGGTGACAGCTGAAGGCTACATACAGAGAATTGATTGCAGAAGGCTAGAAACTTATTACAAAGTGAAAGTTATTAAGATAAATATTGAAACTGAATATGTACTGCTGGCTGGCAGAGTTAAAAAAATCTGTTTACTATTGCTAGTTTCTTCTAAGTTTGATCTGTAAAAGCTTTAGTTCTGTGCTACCAGAGAGGCATGAGGAGGATGAATAGAGATGATATCAGCTTATTGGATTTGTTACTGCAATACTTCAATTTGGCAAGTTTAAGTGGTTCTGGAAGACCAAGTATGAATTCTTTGTTAGTTTAACCAAATCCAATTGAAATTACTCGTTGTTGACATTACTCTTCAAAACAGAAAGCTGATCTCATAGGGTCAACATTGCCCTTAAGAAAAGAGAGGTCCTCAGTTATTGACAGTTCAGTTAGAAGATACCATGTACAAGATACAAAGAATTCTTTTTTTTAAAAAGATTTTATTTGAGAGAGAGAGAGAGAGAGAGAGAGCAAGAGCATATGAGTGGGGGGAAGGGCAGAAAAAGAGGGACAGAGAAAATCTTAAGCAGGCTCCATGCCCAGTGCAGAGCCTGATGCGGGGCTTAATCTCACAACCCTGAGATCCTGACCTGAGCTGAAACCAAGAGTGAGAGGCTTAATCAACTGAGCCACTCAGGTACCCCTACAAAGAATTCTTAGGAACATAATTCCTTCCCTGAAAAAGTCTAGAATCTAGTGATATGAGAATGTTATATGCATAGAAATATAACAGCAAAGTGAAGGGGTGAGCTTCAAACTAAGATAAACTTGAATTGTACTGCAGTCAAAAGTCTAGGGTCCAAGCAGCCTGGAAAGGCTTTAGAAAGGAGGAAGAGCTGGTAGTGTTCCACTAAATGTGGGTAATCTATTTCTTTAACTAGAGAAGTCTTTGTGTAAAAAATCTCTCTCTTCGTCCTTTATCCAACCATTCCTCTACCAGTAAAGTAAACCATGAACATATCCTATAACATATATAATATTTTGGAAAGATCTTTAAAATTAAAAAGAAATATATCTGTGAGAATATTTTTATATTTATAATATAGAAAATTAAAAAAGTGATAAAAATTGCATGTGGTTTGGTTTCTTGACTAAAACTTACCCCCTCCCCCCCATAAAAATTCACGTACAGTATTACATATTCTAGCCTGCATTCTGCTAGTGTGCCTTAATATGTATCTTCTCCCTTGGAATTTTTCATTAGAATTTTTATCATAATTATACTTATGAAGTTCCTCTTTTTATCACACTGATTAATAGAATGTAACTACCTCATTTTTACTGAGTTAAAATAATTTTGATATGTATCATTTTTGATAGGAAAATATTTTATACCCAATATGCTTCAAAACAGAAAAATCAAATGGTTCAAGATCCTACTTAGCTCTAATTATACTTTACTTTTATGGAATTGGAATATGCTTCAATTACTAATAAATTAATGTTAATAATTTATTGAGGAACAATTATAAAAAGTAGGCTGGGGTAATATGAGTTAATAAATACATAGCAAATTCCACTGGCCCAAAACCTAAATTTGTGAAGAGAGGAAACTAGGGCCTTTCTGTTGAGCTGTCATAACTGAGCTGTTTAGATTTAGAATGCAGTCCAGGGATAGAACAACAGACATAATTGTCTGAATAGCAGTCATACAGGTATCAGAACTATAGGAAATAGAGCAGTCTACAAGAGAGGCCAGAGTTGAGAAGGGATGCAAAAGTCATAGGTCAAAGCCTCAGAATGGAAAAGGGAATTGGGACCTACAAGGAAAGATTTATCATCTGACGGCAGCTTCCGGTTTTTTCTAATTTAGTTGTGTCGTAGGTGATCCTGAGTCTCCAAGGCATCTTTCAAGGGTATGTTTTGAACTCTCTTTAGTATGTTAAAAATCCATTCTTAGAACTACCTTGAATAAATCCTGAATGTTTAGTTTACTATTAGTTATTGGGTAAAAAGTAAATGATAGTGAAGGAAAGGTAGACCTTTTGGTAGCCCCTATTTTACCTTTATGAGAGTTAGAAAAAAGAGGCTTTTCCGTCTAGACTGCTGAGCAGAGTGTTTTAGAGTTTTCCAAAGAGACAGGAAAAACAGGGTATATATGTGGATACATAGATTTACTTTAAGGAACTAGCTCACATCAGTGTAAAAGGCATGGTGAGTCCAGAATCTGATGTGGCAGGCTGGTAGGATGAAAATCAGGGAAGAATTGCAGTTCAGGTCCAAAGGCAGTCTGCTTGCAGAATTTCTTCCTTTGGGGAGTGGTCAGTCTTTGTTTCATTAAATGTCCCAACTGAGTGGACAAGGCCCACTGGCATTATGAAGGGGAATCTGCTTTACTCAAAATCCGCTGATTTAAATGTTAATCGTATCCAGTAAAACATAGAAACATTCAGAATAGTGTTTGAGCAAATATTTGAGCACCATTGCCCAGCCAACTTGATGCATAAAATGAAGCATCACACAGAGTATGGGCTGAATTTGAGCTCACCTTCACCCACTTTGTCAGATATCCTTGTGCAGAGCCAAACAGCGCAACTATTCACAATGGGCTGGATTTTGGTAGCACCATTTCAGGCCATATGCCAGTTTCTGTGGGGACCATAGCCAAATCATTTTGTAACTAATAAACTGATCAATGGCCAGAAGGCTTTGCAGCTGGTTATGCCCAACTGCTCCTTCCAGAGAGGAGGAGCTGGACTTTGATAAATGTGACTACTTCATATAAGCAGAATAGACTTATCGTTGGTCACAGGGTGCTTATACTGCTGGATTTTAATTCAGGCTCTGCCACTGACTTGTTGTGGGATACTGAGTAAGTCACATTGTGGGTTCTGGGTTTTCTTACTTGAAAACTAGAGGTTTATAACTTGAAATGTTTCTTCCACCTCTGACATGACACATCAAACATGTTGGTCTTGACATAGTGAATTCTGGTCCTTAACTGATGTTGGTAATGATTAGGAAAGAATTCTTTTATCAAAATTAGATATAAGCAAAAGTTCTTTCTTACTTGTGTTCTAAACTATTTGATGCTCTTCTGGATTTAAAGCACAATTTGTGAATGAAACTATCAGCAATAATTTCATAAAATCATTTTATCAAATATGATGAGAATTGAATAAGGCCCAACTTCTGCTTCTGATAAAAAGTACAATACATACCTTGTTCCCTAGTTAAATCAGAATTGATTAAATTTTAAGATTTATCTCTTGAAATTCAAAGGAGCTGTGAAATAATACTTTGCATTTTTAACATACAATTCATTTGAAGTCACTTTGGAACACAAATCGTAATCGAGAACAGCAATGCTATTTTCTTTTTCCTTACCTGTAGTTTTTTTCTGGAAACTTTATTGCATATTGGGATTCTTCTTGGTCCATTGATACATCTTGATGGATCCTTCTCAAGTTGCTTAAAATGTTTCAAAAGAAAATAACTATTCATATCTCTGATAAATAAGTTGAGATAAATAATATAAGTATAGCCTTTTATGCAACCTCATCTTGCCAGAATGTACCATGCTATACACAATGTGAGTGGAAAATATTTGGAGCTTTAAAGCTTTGTCAAGTATTTTAAAGAACTTTATAATGAGTTTGTCATGAAATTTCAGAAAAGAAAATTAGACCCAAAAGGACCTCAAAAGATAAAACTTTTAAGGGCACATATGTTTTTACAAAAATACAGAAATATTAACACTCACATGTGTGCTGCGCCTTTTAGCACTAGACTTGGGAAGCTGATACACTGATTTCCACAGGGTTGCCACTGCTCAGAGCGTTTTTGGAACTCCATTCATGGAATTGACTTTAGAGCTAGTTTATGAACCACACAAGGAAATTAGTTTTATTACTTTATTGTCACACCTCATATATTTCCATTCTCACGTTCCTCACAGTTGGGTATCTTCCCTATATCAGACAGATTTTGCATTTTCCCCATTTCATACTGTCCTTGCAAATACATCTCCCAAAGAATGAATGTTTGCTGTAGATATATTCACAGCTATATGCAAGTAGATAAAATATGGTGCAAACTCAAATACAAAATATGGTACATTACCTGGCAGAGTGCTCTAATATACAAAATATTTTCTCTAATTGAAGTGGACAGAAAATGTCATTTTTCTAAGTTTAAAGCCCACTGCAGAATTTGTGTGTTTACAGTGTTTTAACCCTTTGGCTTGGATGTCTGCTCCTAAGAAAATCTAATTTTCTCTAAAACACTAACAAAAAGATTAAAAACTAGTTGTTTATTCAAAATATCATTGGAGAGTATACATTTGAATATAAACTTTGCTAAATATAGAAATAGAATATTTTAATTACAGGAGTAAGTGAAGAAATGGATATGTGAGATAATCTGTAGTAGTAAGTTTTCTTATTCTAACTTTGCTTTTCTTGGAGTCTTTTTCAAAAAATTTCTTAGCAGCTTTACAAAGAACGAAATCATCAGGAGAGAGAAATGCCAACTGTTTTAGTTTACATATATCCAGGGTGTGTATTTCCCTGTCTTTGGTTCATTGAGGCAATATCACAGCATGGCCTCTGGATAAAACAAGCAAAAGATAACACAGAATACACCAAACTAGAGTAGGTCAATTAAAAAAACTTATTAACAAGCAATTAAAGCTCAGTATCTTTGTGCGAGTTTGTGTACAGTAGTCAGTGGAGAGTTTAGCATGTTGGACCTATTCTTTCCCCAGGTGTCATTTACTAGAAATGCCTGAGGAACCTTGGAGAAGAATCAAAAGCAACTGAATGGTTATAAATTTGCTCTGTGTTACAGATGAATGGATTTTCTCACTTGAAATGATCTAATTTTGTATCTAGTTAAAAGAAAAAAAGACCTTAATATCAATGCACCAAACCACAAAGCAATGACTATGAAAATGGTGCATCAAAGGCAGGACTCATTGTGGGAGTGAGCTAAAGCAAAAGCCTTATTAATAATGGACCAATCCTATGGTGAGCCTGGGTGGGTAAACTGCTATCTGGAAGTAGACTGTTCACTCATGTGAAGTGAATTAGCACTTCCTGGGCACTAGGGTACTATTAGGTGCACTGAAACAACTGATTTAGTATGGGCATCCTGGTGCCCTTGCACACCCAGCATCTCTATAGGATTGGGCATAATGAAATTATATGGTGCCAAGAAGCCAGCCCTTACAAATTTTAGGCAGTAGCCCAGTGGTAGGGACTCAGCTGGGGTGCTTCTCTAGTCATAGTAGAAACTTCATCTTTAGTCTCTGTAAATCAAAGAAATTATAATAAACAAATAATCCCTGATGACAAGTCACCCAAACCTTTCTTTTATGTTATTATGAGATTTTTGCAAGTTCTCTTGTACTTGGAGAGGAGGGCTAAGAAAAACTAAAGACCTCCTTCATTCCTTCAAGCAAAGAACTAGGGAAGGAGTTGACACTTAACCATTTTGTTTCTCATTATTGACTACTTAGAAGGAAAGAAAAAATAGCCAGATGAAAGGATGTGGCAAAACTTCATAAAAATAGAGGATCAAAGTCTTAAATCACGTCCCCACTGCCCATATGTGAATTAGGTAGAACATATTCTATCTAGCAAAGCTGGTTGTATTTGAAAATAAATTATTTAGACTACATATCTATTTTTTTTTGTAATAAGAGTCACGTAGAAAAAGGTTGAATTAGTTGTGAAAAATAAGTGTTTAATTGGTGGATTGTATAGTTGGATAATATTGGTATCTTTTGTGATTTTTAGTCTTTTTAAAGTGGAATTTACAATTTACTGAGCTGTTACAAAGGCTTTCTGAGATATTATAACCAGAAATGAGCCAAGATTCACTTTGGAGCTGTTTATAAAATTGGATATATTTGAGTTTTAGGATTGACCAAAAAACAACATACAAACACATGTAATTTTACCCAGCAATTAGATGGCCCAACAAGGTAAGAATGCTCTATTGAATCTAAGGAAATTATACTTAGCAGCTTTACAAAGAACTTTATGTTGCTTTCTAATTTGATAGGACTTTGTCCATCTAATTCTATGGTTTTATATATAACTTTTTATGAATATGAAGCTTGTTTCTCAAACTAAAGCAGTTTGATTATCATTAAATGATTCCTCTTTGAACAAGGAAAACTTATTCATTTATTCTGCTCATCCTTGAAATATCGTAGAAGCCAAACTGTTATAAAATTATGTTGGCTGAAATACAAAATGAACACGTTGGGTTCTTTAAAGCTGGGGTATGCTAGGAGTAATCATCTTGATTTTCCGCTAAGCACCAGTCATGCTAATTTCTGCCATCAACAAATTTGATTAAATTCAAAGAGGGTAAACATTTTTTTCCTAACTTGCAACATTCCTCATGTTTAGAAACAGAAAACTTGTCAACCAGAAATGGGCTTTCTTAATGTGAAATTGCAAACTGTATCTTTTAAAAAACCCAAACAAAACAAAATATTTTCTTACATTTCCTTTTATTTCCAGGCAAAGTGAGAGTAATGCTGTTCATGTGCTTTTTACTTTGAGTTTTTTGTTCAGATAAGACAGCTACTCTATTTACACCCAGGGATAATTTCATCCCTCCCATTCATATCATCTTATAAGACCAGTGCCAAAACATCTGGTCTGGAAAGTTAAAAAAAAATCAGTTCATATGCTTGTTAAATCTTAGTAAATTGACCAAATATTTGTTATTATTTTTGAAATGTTGCAAAAATAACATCAATTTTCAATCTCACATTTTTCCTTATTCTGTTTTCAAAACCAAAAATATGTATTATTCAATTAGTGTTCATTTAGAAAACAAAAACACCGGAGACCTGTATCTGGGATATCCTGACATGTGCTGATGTTCACTAAAAAGCTACTATGAGAGGCTCGCTGAGGTGCTCTTGAAGACTGGATGTGGAAAGACAGTTTTTGAAATTAAATTATTTGGAACTCCCAGACCCTTTCTATTGCCCTGCAGTAGATATGGAGAAGAAATCTACCAGCTAGATGTCCTTAAATGATGCCCATAGACAATTTACATATGTCTGGATTTTTACATCTACCAGTGACACTATAATAAATGTAGACTTCCATTGTTGATATTTATCAAAATGCAAAGAGCCAGAATTTAGAGTTAGAACTGGGGAAAGGATACAAATTATGCTTAAAAATCCATCTTGGAAAATGAACATTGAGGTGATTTTCTAGTTAAGTTTTAAAAATAGTAGTTTATCATCTTAGAATCAACACCAAAACAGACACCACCATCTCATAAAATAAACATGCAGTGAAAGGGTAACACACACATTAGCCACAAACTGAGTCTGTAGCCAATACAGTATGATGAGAAGGAATTCTCAGTATGGTGTGATGTGCTATCGAAGCCATTAGCCATATGGTGCAGTGTGAAGAGGGCCTCTGTGACTGAATAACAGTTGTATGTTATATGGTTTATTAAATAATTATGCAATGGCAAGCAATGCATTTAAAATGATTGGCTGTTTTAAAATATTTTGGTTAATCTAGCTGCATTTACCAGGTTGAAGGATGCATGTTCCATCAGGTCTCCATGCCTCATATCTGCTTTGTGTATAGAATGGAAATCAGCTGCCATATTGAAGATTTAGGGCACATTTCTTGTATCATACTGTGAATCATCAAGGTATGCCACAGGGCATTTAGAAATATAGGGGCACATTCCTTTTAGAGTTGCCTTTCCACCTGCCACCTGTCAGTGCAAACCCTGTATGTGGGATAGAGAATATGCTATTTTTATGTAATTTCCACAGAAAGCGACAGGGAAACATTAAAACATCCAAATGAAAAGCAAAACATTCAATAAAATATCTGGATATTTTGCTATGTGATGCTGTGCCAGCCCCTATTTGGATACTTAACAACAACAACTACTACTACAGATATTACCCTGACTCCTTTCTATTTATAATAATTTTTCCTCTAAATTAATTTGTATTGCATTTATTTGTTTACCTCTAACCTGTATGGCTTTGTCAGGTGACTTACGCTTTATTGACCAGTCAGACTACTCTAGCCTCAACTAGATAGTTACTTGGATATAGCTCACTGCTTCTGCAAGGTGGGATCACCAGCTGACTGGTGGTAATATCACAGTGAAAACAGTGAAAAGGCTGTGATTGTGCTATGCCCACCATGGGACTGAGGGGCAGCTGCATCTGCCATTGCAAGATACGTTGTAGCTCAATGAGATGCATTGGAGCAACTGCATGCTTTGCTTGCACAAGCCTACTCTCAGCTGAAGGAATTTTATAGTATCTTTAGGAAACCGGAGGATGCTTCCATGCATGATTATCCTGATGACACTTAGAAATTTAAAGATTTGGAGTTTGTAAATGATAGTTGCCTAAAACAGTGAAAAGTAAAGCTAATGGAAATAAAATATTGACATTGCAAATAATAGCTATGAAGCTCATGGCAGAGTTACAACAATATTTCTCTGTCTTTGTACATAAAGGCTTAAGGAACATTGTTATATTCTGAAAATCTCTTTTATAAAAGAACTGATTTTCTTATCTTTGATATGTAATCGTTTATGTGTACCCTGTTATGGTAAGGTCTCCATCATATTTCAAGAAGGAAAACAAAAAGAAATGAAGATTAGTCATTAGGACTGTTTGTCAGTATTTCAGTTTCCTCCTGTCAAGATATTGGATTGCATTTCCTCAAAGCCTTGATTTTCATCATGGCCACTAGACCTCTCTATCCAATAAACTTGGGGCAGAAGACTTTACTAACCAACATGCAATCCACTATGGTGTCTTCCTACTAACACAGTGATTAGGCACATTCCAGATCTAAGAAGCTCCTTCAACTTCAGTCCCTGAGTGAAGACAACATGAAACAGAGGCTCTGGAGAACATTCTAGCCCTCAACGTACATGCAGCATAGATGAGGAATAAATCCAAGTTGTTTTAAGCCATCAAGATTCTTAAGGTTTTCTAACAAAAAATATTGATTTCACAGATATTAGTACTTAAGATAAGGTTAACTGGAAACAATATTTAAAGTTATTTTAATAAGTAATACTAGGCAAAGGAGAGTAGTCAGAGCCTCTTGCCCAATTGGTGAGACTGGTGTGTCATGATGGGTTACCAGTGACCACCTCGGCTCGCGGGAAACCTGGGTGCAGTTGGGACAGAAGTAATTCTCTCTTCCTTTACTTCTGCTCTCAAGCAGTCTGGCTAGTGAAATCAGGAGAGTTGAATGAATATTGTTTTCATAAGGTGAAAGTTTGAGAAGCACCAATGTATATAATATGTGGTATAGCAAAACCAATACAGATGGTGTAGATGAAGAACAAAAGTTTTAGAAATACTGATAAAATGTTTAAGGAGAAAGTAATATTTAGGACTCTCTATCAATAAATTGATCAAATTTACCAAATAATTACTAGCTCCCCTCCCCAACCCCTTGACTAGGCTCGTGTACACATAATCCACCTGTTTTTCCAGGCAGCCAATCAATCAAAAGTTTTTGAGTACCTGTCCGTACATTAGAGACTGTGTAAAATGCTAAGGATAAAATCAGGGACTGTTTCTTCATCCTTCCAGTAGTCATTTCCATGGGAAAAGAAGATAATTCATTACAAGATAGAAGTGATCTTCTAAGTAAATACTATGTTCTGAGCACTGTCCTAGGTATTTAATTTTATTTAATTCTAAAAGGAACTGAAGGGTAGACAATATTACCTTCACTAGAAATGGATAAGGATACTGCTTCTAAATTAAATAAATTTTTTCAAAGTCCTATAAAACATTGAAAAAAGGATTTGAATTCAGTAGTGTAGAGAGCAGCATGTGTACATGCATAAAAATGACCTTTGTTTATACAATTATCAAAGGTTTCCTGCCAAATGGTGTGTCTTTTGCTTATTATCATCAGGCTCTAGGCACAATACTGGGTTTTAATCCATTGTTAAGATTCTGACTTGGAGATCATACTCAGACCCCCTTCCAAATAGTAAAATCTTCTACCCAGTGGGTGTACACACAGACACACACACACTCTTGAGGGAAACAAAGTATTCTGATGCAGTATTTTTTCTTTGTTTTGGATGGGGTTGAATTGAAAAAAGGAGACTGAAATTTGAGTTGGTAGTTATCGTTTAGCTTTGTATGAAATGCTTTGTTTTTCAGTACTATATAGATATTGTGTACTTAAAATTCATTTAAAAAAGTCAAGTTCATTTTTCTAGACACTTTTATTTAAGTATGAAGCTTGATATGACACTTTTTCAGGCAGTTGTTTTGCTTCACAGAATCCTTGATCTAGGCCTGTTCACAACAGCTTTCTTGTGCCTTGTATCCGGCACATTCATCCTTTCTTCATTTGTGAAATGAGAGCAGGGGTCATAAGGTTTTTGTGGCTCTAATGTTGTATGATTTCTTTAGCTTTTGTAACTAGCGGGGTTGCTAACTGGTCTGATTCTCATCGTGCTTTGGGGGGTATGTATACATGAAAAATGATTTTTTAAAGTTAATTTCAAGAACCCACAGCCAGTAATAAAATCCACACAGAATTTTGTTCTTTGACTTTCTCAGAGATTTCTTTTGTAATGCATCGGGATTCTTTCATTTGCCAGAGTACTTGGAAAGCACTTGGGATTATTACTCAGTGTATGGCATATTATTTCAAATGATTTGAATTTACTGGAATCTGGAACAAGAAATGGCACTAAATGCTTACATTTATCACCAGATTACATGTAGTACTTGATTCCACACTTTTTTCTCAGTCTGGTAATTCTGCTATGTGTGTGTGTATGCTGAATGACAGGACAATGCTGGATAACAGGTGTCTGTGATTTCTTCTCTCCCACCCTAAAGAGATAGCTTGTGTTGATATGTGGTCTTAGGATGTTTCTAACTATGTATTTCTTGTTTTGATGAAAAATAGTAATGTAAAATAAAGGATAGAGCTGGCTAGGGGAGAGTGAGACCTTTGGGAGATAATGAATTAAGATCTGTATGCATTGCATGTATGTTCTTACATTTCCTAATAGTAATTCTGTATATGAGCACCAAGAGTGATATTTGGTGTAACACGCGGGGAAGGTGTCTTAATTGTGAAAATACATGAATATAATTCAATATAGAAATAAAAATTTAATTGAGGATAGAGGCAGAAGTTCATGACAGGTTCTATATAGCTTCTCATGATGGCAAGCATTTACATTCTAAGCCTTTCTCCCCCATTATAAACAACCTGATTTTCATCGATGAAAGCAGCTGACAGAGGCTGCTGAACCAGTTATTATACTTTATCAGGCATTGCTAGCAGAGATACCACTTTCATTTTTGCCAGCATTTGTAGTGTAAATGAGGAGCAACCTATCGTAAAATAACGCTAAGAAGATCAAAGGAAGCAATCCCTACTACCAAGCTAAAATCATTCTGGGAAAATGTTTTTGATTATGGTTAATAATGTAATCAAGCCAGAAACCTGCCTAGAAGTTGGAGTTACAGCAGAATTACTGCTAATATTATGGGGTACCTAATTGGCGGTAATATGGCAAGAAAGTTTTGGACATATGAAAACAAGGGGCTAATAAAATATTTACAAAGAGCTATACAGTTTTGGTTAGAGTACTATGTATATTTTCTCAGAAAAAACAAACCAGTGTTGCGACTGGAGATTTAGAATTAAGGCAGAGGAGGAAAGCATAAAGAGAAGAAAAGTGGTCATTTAAAAAAAAAAAAAAACCATCTTTGATTTCATTCTTTAAAGACCAATTACTTTTCTGTCCCCTGTGGGAGGAAAAAAAAACATTTTTCTTAATAGCAAAATCATTCTAAGACTTTTCTGATTCATTTTATATTTAGCAGATTACAGCTTTAGTCATCAGTAGGAAAGAGCCTCACAAACTGACAGACCTGAAATCATGTCCTTTGATTGTAATTGACAGAAAAAGCATTTAAGGTAAAGAAAAAAAATATTTTATTCATCTTTGATTACACTGTGATGTGATTTGGTGACATAATACAGCTGGGAACTGAGGCAAGAAAGGCAATAATTCCTACTTGAGGGTTTTACAGGATGCAGCCCTTTAGTCGTCTTCCTACCAACGCCTCCAGCTACAATGTCTCCTTGATGGCGGCTAGACAAATAGATATACAGAGTGTTAGAATTTAAAAGGCAAACAGCTCTGAAATAACATTTCTTAAGGCACCGTATTTCAGCATTAAATGCTTGACAACTACACATTTGGCTGGACCTAAAATTAAATCTATTCAATTTAAACATTTTACAGTACAAAATGCCACCATTTAAGCAACACTTTCTTAAAATAATGGAAAATAAATGGTTTAGACACAATTGTGCTCTAAAGAGATGCATGTCTTTTTTTTTTTTTTTTTGGTATCAGTGACTGAGGGTGTGTTTCAATCCATCCATATGGAATTAGGATTTTATTTTTTATATTGTATTTGATGGTTCTCTTCCTTACTTTTCTCTGAATCATATACTTGCCCAGATAAGATGTTGTCATATATATTTTGGACATTTAACAACGGAGGTAAATGCAAATGTGATTGCAAATAATGTGAGACAGTTGGCAGAGTCATACATAGAGCATCACGTGTATTTCCCCGACAAATATTGACATCATGAAATAAATTTACAATTTAGGATTTGAAAAATGACCATGAAGTTTGATTCAACATCTCCATTTTTTTAGTGCTATACTGAAAATCACCTTTGTTTATTCACAAGTGACTTCCTAATACTTCGATTTTAAAAGATCTAACTAAAACTAATAAAGATCATGTATTTTGTGAAGAAATAGAACAATATTAGAAAATGTGTAAAAATAATCTATAAAATAAAATTTAATAAATTTTCTTTACAATCAGATATTTGAAGACTTAATATCTTAAAGTTATACAAGATTTCCAAGACTATTAGGTCAGAGAACCTATTGCTTAGCAATATTTTTTAGTAATTAAGAGAAGATTTCCTGAATGTCACAAGTGTGTGTATGTGTAGCCACATGGAGAATTAAATGAATATCCACCAGAGAATGACTTATGATAGAGTTACATTTTCCGAAGGAAGATTATGAATTGTCAGTGCATGATGATATTTATATATGTAAATCAAGTATTTGAATCTGCAAGTTAATTGTGTCTAGAAATGTCAGACTAATTATAAACTCTTATGCTGTATTTACTGAATGCCCCCAAAGCTATTCAAAACGAAAAATTTCAACTTAGAGAAGGTTGTTCCAGCTATCAGAAGTGGACTCTATTAGTCACACTTTTAAGGGTAATATAGCTATCACCTACACAAATATAGGTGGCAAGCAAGAAAGCTGTCCAACCTCCCATGAAAAACACGTCCAGTGGTCTGCTTCAGCTGAGTTCTGGATTACCTGTTATCAGGGAACTCCAAGAGCATATACCTCATCATATGAATAATTAGATTTTGTATTGAAAGAGGCCTATATAAAAAAGATCCAAGACAAGTAAGAATTATAGAAATTGCTACACATACTACACTCCCATCCATGGAGATCAACTTAGGTTTCATTCTGTGTCAATATCTGCTCTTAGCTCCGCCTGAACCTTTGGGTATTTTTATTGGTTTGGTTTGTTCAGATCTTATTTTCATGTTTTTTTTTCCCTTAACTACTGGAACCATATTGAACTTTCAAGACCTAAGTAATAAGCATGTGATATCAGTTCCTGTCCAGCATTAGACTAAATGGTTCTCAAACTTTTAAGGAAGAATGCTAGTCTGTTTATTAATGCTCATTTACATATACATATGTATATCTTGTATGTATCTCTACTTCCAATATTATGAAGGCAAAAGAAAGCAAAGGAGGGAAGAATAGTGGTTTATTTTGTGGAAACTCAATCTTCCATTTCCACCTGATCAACTTTTTTTTTCATTAAAAATGGGAAGTTCTACTGAAATTAAAGTTTCTTTTTTTCTTTTTGATTCATCTAGATTTTTAGTTTTCTTTTTTTTTTTTTTTAAAGATTTTATTTATTTACTCATGAGATACAGGCAGAGACACAGGCAGAGGGAGAAGCAGACTCCATGCAGGGAGCCTGATGTGGGACTCAATCCCAGGTCTCCAGTATCATGTCCTGGGCTGAAGGGAGGCACTAAACCACTGCACCACCAGGGCTGCCTGATTTTTAGTTTTCTATTCCATATGGTTAGTACCATAAGTCATTTGACCAAAAGGGCAATATAATGGCAGCCTCTTTGAAGAGATTTCTACAAATAGTATTTGGGGACATTTTATGCCACACACTTATCCCAAATTCAGATTTTAGTCTGTCATCCACAAGGCAATTATCTATCATGGAAAAACAGTTTTAGAAAAGCAAGGAGGCCTAGATTAATGAACCATTTTTTTAAAAGCATCTTTCACAAAATTATTGGTCTTTATTTTCCCAGTTCATCATGTAAAAGGAAAATATTTTTATCAAAACATATTATTCAGTATCATTATTTACACATAGCAAAAACTGCATAGTCTAATAACAGGAAAATGTTAAAAGTTTATTGAGTTATTTGCTTAATTTTTCATGGATTTCTTTTATACTTCTTTAGATAAAACAATGTGAAAAGTAGTAAGCGTTATGACAGATTAATCTGAAATGTCCAGTTACCCACTTTCATTTAATATTTAAAAAGATTATAGTATTAATGCTTTCATTATCTTCATTTTGCTCTTTGTAGAAGGGCAGTGTTTTATCTTGGACACCCTATATAAGCTAGAACTCACAGTTTTAGATAAGAAATTTTAAAAATTGCTGTGTATGACGGATCCAATTATATTAGAAAATTTAGTCTCATACAGGCTAGTCAATTTTTTCAAAATATTTTAATATGTAATATATTTGTAATGGAATATTACTTAGCTGCAAGAAGAATGAAATCTTGCCCTTTGCAGTAATGTGAATGGAGCCTAGAGAGTATTAGGCTAAGCAAACTAAGTTAGTCATGGAAAGACAAGTACCATGTGATTTCCCTCACGTGGAATTTAAGAAACAAAACAGATGAACATGGTGGGGGAGGGGAGGCAAACCAGAAAACAGACTCTTAACTATGGATAACAAAGGTTACTGGAGGGGAAGTGGGTGGGAGAATGGGCCAGATGGATGATGGATTTTAAGGAAAGCACTTGGTGCGATGAACACTGGATGTTGTATGTAAGTGATGAATCACTAAATTCTGTACCTGAAACTAATATTGCACTGTACATTAACTAACTGGAATTTAAACAAAAACATGAAATTAGATTCTTATCTTGAAAGCTAAACAAGTTGAAATCTATTATAATAATGTTCTCAGTGGTTTAGCATCTTAAATAATGATTTTAAAAATGAAACTCTATACTAAATGATTGATATCTAAATTGTCCTTATTTTCAAACATTTGGGAGAAAAAGTAGAGAATAAAAATGTTGAACTAATGCAAAATCATGATTTAAAGCACATTTTGCAACAGGTATGCTAATGTTTATATTAAATTATAACTTGATATTAGAAAAAATGGAAGAACGTGTGCATAGATGATAGCCAAATTATTTATAACTTTGGGCCTATTAATATGGAAATATGTTTCAGTCTGTCTGGAGAATGATACTGCTAGTTTTCTCAGATGTATTCAATTTCATAGTGCTATTTAAAAAAAAATACATGATGCTGCACAGGCTCACTAGTAGACCCAGTGCTCAGATATTTTGGTACAAAGGGTAATTTGTTCCACTTCTAGATCACTATATCATCTTCTACTAACCTAATACCGATAGTTGAGTCCAAAAATGATACACTAGAATATGTTCATACTTTTAAATTATTAAATTTACCATGCCTGTAGTATATTTTTAGGATGTGTTAAAAATAAGATATTGAAAATTTTAAATAAAATAAGTAATGGCTATAAAAATAGAATTCTTAAAATTAACATTTGAATGATAAGCAATTTGGGGGATAATTATAGTTCACATTCTACATTCAATGCATTTTGATATATGTATAATTACTCCTAGTGATATCCCTTAGTTGGATTTTTTTGTAACAATAACAATTTATTGCAAAATTAATTCTTTGGCACAATTTAACATTTAGTGATGTGAAGGCAGAGTGAATTGATTTTACAGAAGACCACTTGTGCTCTGGTTTTCTATGTTCAAGTACTAATTGTTTATTATAGGTCACTCAGAACTTAGTTTAAAAATAAATTAAATTGTGACAAGGTGCATTTAGTAGAAATAGTTTGATATTTTCAGCTCATGGGATTTTATTTAAATAAAAAATGGTAAAGTAATGCAATCATCTTTGGTTATAAAAGTGATGGATGAATTGAAAACATTTTTGAATCAGGTCAATGGTACTGATGATTAGTACATTGTTAATCAAGTTCTTCAGATTGCTATCAAATGCTTTAGCTCTTTTGCTCAGGCTGGTGAGAGGATCATGAATATTAAAGAGATTCAAATGGATGTGCTCTCATGTAATATGGAGCACTACAAATGAAACGACTAAATGAGGACAGACTGTAACTCTATGTACTGATATGTCTCTTAAATAAAGAGGAATGCCTAATCAATTTCTTTGCTCACATATAGCAACCAAATAGAATTTTGTTTGTTTTTTTATAATATATATCTTAATGATGTTGACAAACCAATGGACATAATGCATAAAAAACATTTTTTAAAGAAAAATTTATATAATAGTTAATAAGGTATGGATTGGTAACTAGAATTTAAAAGAAGACACAAAAAAGATAAGGATAAATGTATTTATTTTAAATTGTATGTTTTAGAGGCAAAAAGTGGAAACCATGAAGAAATGTCTTCTTGACAGATATAATAATAACATACTTTATCTTTTTATTTAGCAGTAAACTCCTCAAGCATTTTAAATCTATGCTATTAGAAACGATACCATATATTAGGAAGTAGTTGATTTTAGTCATTACTGAAAGTGAAATTTTATATTTTGAACCAAAATGGAAGAAAGAGATTTTATAAAAACCTCCTTATATGGTTAGAGTTAATATCACTCATACAACATGTTTTTTTCCAATATGAATAAATAAGTATTAAGGAATTCTAAGATATATGTATACAATTAAAATATTGCATATTTATATATAAAATAGAAATAATACATTTATAAATGACTAACTTTTAGCAATATCTAATAAATGGTATGACATACTACTGGAATTTAAATTAATATTGCTTGTTGTTGAAGTTGAATATGAACAAAAAATATATTCATCTAATAGAAATATTTTGTTTGGAAAGAGTAATACATTTGGAACCTACCAACCCAGCACAGGTTAATTTATTGTTTTAGTTGATTGTCTATTTAGAAAGAGGAAATTTGGATTTATGATTGAATGAGATCTTAGGAGACAAGAATTCTTAGGGAAACATGTTTTGGTGTGAGAGATGACTGACAATAATGAGTGTTTCATAAAGATCCAGGCTTTATGAAATTATCTGGCTGACCCTAGATAGTTTGAGGATGGGAGAGGCTACAGGGTATCTGGCATTCAGGGTTGAAAATTGATGAGATAAAATAGTGAAGACTAGGGCAATTTTTGTAAGGCACAGATTTCAAATTTTCCTAGATCCAGCCTTATGAAAAAAAAAACACTGTTAGTATATTATACCCATATACTTATCCTCATAATCATGAAAAACTACTGAATATACTACTTTTGAGAAGCTCCACATCCCAAGTTTTCATTAGTATCCAGATAAGGTAGAAAGATGGTTGATTATCTCTTAAAGTTTCATAGTATGCACAGGATCATAGAATGGGAGAATTGTTAGGCTACAACACAATCTGGGAAGCCACTTTGTCCAAATAAGTCATTTTTTTCAAATGAGACCAGATAAGACTCTGATAAATTACACGTGCTCAAGTTAATTAACAGGGTCAAGATTAAGTTATTCTGATTTGCAATCTAAGATCTTCCCTTAATATTTAACTGCTATAACTTTAGAACAAAGTTAGAAGTTGAAAATATACAAATACGTAACTACAAACTATGATATGTGGTCGGAAGAAAATTGATTTACAGAACAGAATATAACAGAAAGATGAATTCCATCAAGGTAGTGGTTCTGTAATTTAAAAAGACCTCATGAAGGAGGTGATATTTAACTCAAAGCTTGAAGACGTAATAGAAAGTTGTCAATTTAAAGAATGAGTAAAAAGGGGACATCTGGGTGGCTCAGCAGTTGAGCGTCTGCCTTCTGCTCAGGGCTTGATCCCGGGTCAGGGGATCAAGTCCTGTATTGAGCTCCTTGCGAGGAGCCTGCTTCTCCCTCAGCTTATGTCTTGCCTATGTCTCTGCCTAGTCTCTCTGCTTCTCTCTCTGTGTCTCTCATGAATGAATAAATAAAATCTTTTAAAAAAATGAGTAAAAATGCTACAGTTCAAGGGAGCAATGTGTTGAAGGATCTCATATGTCCTGTATTTTTGAGAAATTAAAAGGAATTCAGTATATACTTAGTAGGTCTTGGAAATTGGTAAGACATGAGGATGGAGAAATTGGCAAGGCCAATTTATGGAGATCATGAAAAAAAAAAACCCTGGAATTTTATTCCAAATGCATTAGAAAACTATTAAAAAGCTTTGAACCAGGCTTCTTAAATGCTGTATTTCTTTATTTCAAAGTTTAAGCTTGAATATTTGAAGGTGATAAGAATGCAGAAATTGAAATTATTTACCAAGGCTTTTCAGTCTTCCAAATAAGAAATTCTTGTGGTTTGGGTTAAGGTGGTGCCTGGGAAAATGAATGGAATTGAAATACACATTAAAAGTTGAGGCAACATATCTTGGCAATGAGCTGTGATGGATTGGGAAAAGTGCTAAGGAAAAGAGAAAAGGCATTTACTCCAAGATTTTTTGCATTAAACCAAACAACCCTGAGTGAATGGACATTTAATTTACTGAGAAATCAAAGATATGAAATGGAACAAATTTGGATTGAAAACCAGGGATTAGCTTTATTATTTTGTATTATTTTTAAAGATTTCATTTATTTCTTCATGAAAGACACACAGAGAGAGGCAGAGATGTAGGGAGAGAAAGAAGCAGGCTCCCTGTAAGGAGCCTGATGCCAGACTTGATCCCAGGACTCTGGGATCACACCCTGAGCCAAAGGCAGATGCTCAACCACTGAGCCACCCAGGCATTCCCAGGGATTAGTTTTAAATACATAGTCATAGATATATAAATTATTGAATAGAGATGCTATGCAAGCAGTTGGAAAGAATGGTCTGAACCTCAGAAGAGCTACGAATTTGAGATCTTTCCAAATTTTGGGATAAATATGCTTTTCTAGAAAGTGAATATAAGATGGAGGTGAGAAGATGGATCAGAGTAAAACTCTGAAGATCTTTATAGATGTTGAATAGAGAAAAATGAACCCCTAAATGAGACTAAAGAGTACTCAGAAAGAAAATCAGGTGAATCTGGTGTTCCGGGAACCAAGAAGAGGAAGTATGATTCAAGAGCAACTTCAAATTTGTTGAATGCTGTTCAGAAGTTGTAGTGAGTTGAATTGTGTTCTCCAAAAAAATATGTTCAAGTGAATCTTCCTGTGCGGGTGAATGTGACCTTATTTAGTATCAGAATCTTTATAGATACAATCAAGTTAAGGTTATCTAGGATTAAATCCAATGATTGGAATCCTTATAAGAAGAAATGGAGCCACTTGAGTGGTTCAATGGTTGAATGTCTACCTTTGGCTCAGATCATGATCCTAGGGTCCTGGGATCGAATCCTCAATCAGGCTCCCCGCAGGGAACCTGTTTCTCCCTCTACCTATGTCTCTGCCTCTTTCTCTTTTTCTCTCATTAATAAATGAGTAAAATCTTTAAAAAAAGGAGAGGAGGAGATGGCACATATAAATGGTGAGAAGTAATGTGAAAGCAGAGGCAGAGATTGAAGTGATGCAGCCACAAGCCAAGGAATGCCAAAACTTGCTGGGGGCACCAGCAGCCAGGAGACAGACATGGGATGGTTACTCCCTCAAAGTATCCAGAAGGAACCAAACGTGCCAAATCCTGAATTCGGTCTCTTGGATCCGACCTGTGAGAGGAGAAATTTGTCATTTCTAGCCACTCAGTTTGTAGTAATTTGTATGGCAGCCCTAAGAAATTGACATGGAAGTCCAATAAAGTAAGGGTCTGTGGGATATAGACCTCAGTGGTAATTTCATCCTTAAAAAAACGGGCCAGTCTCATGGAGTGTTAGGAGTGGAACTTAAATTAGAAGAGACTGAAAAATAAACAAAAAGTGATGAGGTAGAAATAGTGAATGTAAATAGGAGTTTGCTTGGAAAAATATAGGGTTTTTTTGGCATTTAAGTTTTTAAATGTTAATTTTAGAATAGTTAATACATAGCATTATATTTCAGGTGTACAATATATTGATTTAACAATTCTGTACATTCCTCAGTGCTCATCATGATAAGTCTACTCTTTAATCCCCATCACTTATTTCACCCATCCCATCACCCACTTCCTTCCTGGCAACTACCAGTTTGTTCTCTATAGTTGAGTTTGTTTCTTGGCTTGTCTCTCTTTTTTTCCCTTTGTTTGTTTTGTTTCTTAGATTCCACATATGAGTGAATCATATGGTATTTGTCTTTCCCTGACTTATTTTGCTAAGCATTAGACACTCTAACTCTATCCACATTGTTAAAAATGGCAAGATTTCATTCTTTATGGCTGAATAATATTCCATTGGAAATATCCCATGTATTTGTATGTAATATATATGAATATTCTATATATATGTATATATATACATACACTACATACAACTTTTTTTATCTTCTTTATCTTTTTATCCATTCATAGGTGGGAATATATATATGTATATATTATATACATATACATATATACATACAATTATATACATATACATTATATACATATACATATATACATACAATATATATATATTGAGAGAGACAGACATATATAAGAGACAGAAAGAGAGAAACTTTATTCATTAATCTATTGATGGACATGGTCTGTTTCTCTGTTTCCATAGTTGGGTTATTAGAAATAATGCTGTATAAACATAGGGGTGCATATATCCCTTCAAAGAAGTGTTTTATTATTTTTGAGGTAAATAGTAGTGTGATTATTGGATCATAAGGTAGTTCTATTTTTAACTTTTTGAGGAACCTCTCTACTGTTTTCCACAGTGGCTGCACCAGTTTGTGTTTCTACCAACAACACAAGAGCATTCATTTTTCTCCATATCCTCCCCAACACTTGTTTCTTGTATTTTGTATTTTAGCCATTCTAACAGGTGTGAAATGATATCTCGTTGTAGTTTTGATTTGCATTTCTCTGATGATAAGTGATGATGAGCATCATTTCATGTGTCTGTTGGCCATCTGTGTGTCTTCTTTGGAGAAATGTCTTTTCATGTCTTCTGCCTATTTTTAATGGGATTATTTGCTTTATTGGTGTTGAGTTGCATGGGACTTTATATATCTTGGATACTAACCTTTTATCAGATATGTAGTTTGCAAACATCTTCTCCCATTAAGTAGGCTGTTTTTTGGTTTTATTGATTATTTTCTCTGTTGTACAGAAGCTTTTTATTTTGATGATGTCCCAATAGTTTATTTCTGATTTTGTTTCCCTTGCCTCAGAAAACATATTTACAAAGATGTTGCTATGATCAATATCAGAGATTATTGCTTGTGCTCTCTTCAAGAACTTTTATGTTTTCCTGTCTCACATTTGGGACTTTAATCCATTTTGAGTTTGTGTGTGGTATAAAAAAGTGGCCCAATTTCATTCTTTTGCATACAGCTATCCAGTTTCCCCAATATCATTCATTGAAGAGACTGTCTTTTTCCCATTGTGCATTCTTTCCTCCTTTGTGTAAGATTAATTGACCACATAATTGTGGGTTTATTTATGAGTTTTCTGTTCTGTTTCATAGAGTTTGTGTGTATTTTTGTACTGGTACTATACTGTTTTGATTGCTACAGCTTTGTAATATAACTTGAAGTCTGAAATTGTGATAACTCCAGTTTTGTATTTCTTTGTCAAGACTGCTTTGGCTACTTTGGGATCTTTTGGTTCCATACAAATTTTATAATTGTTTGGTATAGTTCTGTGAAAAATGCTGTTGATATTTTGATAGGATTGCATTAAATCTGTAGATTGTTTTGGACAGTATGAACATGGTAAAAGTATTTGTTCTTTTAATCCATGAACATGGAATGTCTTTCCATTTCTTTGTGTTATCTTCAATTTCTTTCATCAGTGTTTATGTTTTCAGAGTACAGGTCTTTCTCTTCTTTGGCTAAGTTTATTCCTATGTGTTTATTTTGTTCTGGTGCAATTATAAATGAGATTATTTTTAAGTTTTCTTTCTTATTCATTATTAGTGTATAGAAATGCAGCAGATTTCTGTACATTGACTTTGTATCCTGTGACTTTACTGATTTAATTTTTCAGTTTTAATACTTTTTTGATGTTATCTTTTGGGTTTTCTCTGTCAATATCTCTCTGTCTGACTATAGATAGGTGGTAGATAGATAGAGATATAGTATCATGTCATCTACAAAGAGTGAGTTTTACTTCTTTATTGATTTGGATCCCTTTAATTTCTTCTTGTCAAATTGCTGTGGCTAGGACTGACAATACTAACTTGAATAAAAATGTTGAGAGTGGACATCCTTCTCTTGTTCTTGATCTTAGGGGGAAAGTTCTTAATTGTTCCCCATTGAGTATGACATCAGCTATGGATTTTTCATATAAGGACTTTATTATGTTGAGATATCTTCCCTCTAAACCTATTTTCTTGAGGGTTATTAAATGATTGGATGTTGTATTTTGTCAAAAGATTTTTTGCATCTATTGATTATATGGTTTTAATTTTTATTGATAATAATATATCACATTGGTTAATTTCGAATATTGAAACACACTTGTATTGCAGGAATAAATCCCACTTGATGATGGTGAATGATTTTTTTAATGTATTGTTGGATTTGGTTTGGTAGTATTTTGCATGTAAGTTCATCAGAGATATATGCCTCTAGTTCTTTTTTTTTTTTTTTTTCTGGTGTCTTTATATGGTTTTGGTATCAGGGTTATGTTGGCTTCATAGAATGAATCTGGAAGTTTTCCTTCCCCTTCTAATTTTTGGAATAGTTTGAGGAGAATAGATGTTTGTAGAATTTGTCTTAAGCCTTCTGATCCTGGACTTTTGTTTGTTAGGAGTCTTTTGATTCCTGATTTAATTTCATTTCTGGTAATTGGTCTGTTCAAATTTTTTATTTCTTTCTGCTTAAGTTTTGGCAGGGTGTATGTTTCTAGGAATTTATCCAATTCCTCTAGGTTGTTTAGTTTGTTGGCATATAATTTTTCATAATATCTTCTTATAATCCTTTGTATTTCTGTGGTGTCAGTTATTTCTCTTCATTTCTGATTTTGAGTCCTTTTTTTTTAATGAGTCTGGCTACAGATTTATCAATTTTGTTGATCTTTTCAAAGAACCAGCTCGTGGTTTCATTGATCTGTTATATTGTTTTTTTTGTTTGTTTTAGTTTCTATATAATTTATTCCTGCTCTAATCTTTATTATTTTCTTCCTTCCACTTGGTTTTGGTTTTATTTGTTCTTTTTCTAGCTTCTTTAGGTGTAAGGTTAGATTGTTTATTTGAAATTGTTCTTACTTTTGTTTGTTTTCAGAGAGAGAGCACAAGTGGGAGGGTAGAGGGAGAAGAAAAGAGAGAGAGAGAATCTTTTTTTTTTTTTTTTTTTTTGAGAGAGAGAGAATCTTAAGCAGGCTCCATGCCCAGGAAGAAGGTTGACCTGGGATTCTATCTTATAACCCTGAGATCAGAACCTGAACCAAAATCAAGAATTGGATACTTAACTGACTTAGCCACCCAGGTGCCCCCAAACTTTTCTTGTTTCTTGATGTGGGCCTGTAGTGGTATAAACTTTCCTCTTAGAACCATTTTTGCTGCATCCCAAAGATTTGGGACTGTTGTGTTTTCATTTTCATATGTTTCCATGTAATTTTTTATGTATTTGATCTCTTGGTTGACCTATTCATTGTTTAGTCATATGTTATTTAATCTCCATGTATTTGTGCTCTTTCCAGATTTTTTCTTGTGATTGATTTCCAGTTTCATAGCATTGTGGTCAGAAAAGATGCATGGTATGACTCTGATCTTTTGGAATTTGTTTAGACTTGTTTTGTGGCCTACTATGTGATCTATTCTAGAGAACATTTCATGTGCATTTGAAAAGAATGTGTATTCTGCTGTTTTAGGATGGAATGTTTTGAAACGATGTATTAAATCCATCTGGTCCAGTGTGTCATTCAAAGTCACTGTTTCCTTGTTGATTTTTTTTTTTTTTAGGTAATGTGTCCATTGGTGTAAGTGGGGGTGTTAAAGTCCCCTAGTATTATTGTATTACTATTAGTTAATACCTTTATATTTGTT
This sequence comes from Canis lupus dingo, assembly GCF_003254725.2. Lineage (NCBI taxonomy): Eukaryota > Metazoa > Chordata > Mammalia > Carnivora > Canidae > Canis > Canis lupus. The sequence continues at coordinate 42,346,950 of NC_064265.1, read as the reverse complement.
ATTTGCTGTTTTATGTATTTAGATGCTCCTATGTTGGTGAATATTTATAATTGTTATATATTCTTGTTGGATTGCCCCTTTTATTATATAGTGTCCTTCTTTGTCTCTTTTAACATTCTTTGTTTTAAAGTCTATTTTGTCTAACTATTGTTATACTGACTTTCTTCTGATAGCCTTTTTAATAAATGTTTCTCCATCTCCTCACTTTTAAACTGCATATGGCTTTATGCCTGAAATCAGCCTCTTATAGGCAACATGTTTTTGGATATTTGTTTCTTTCTCTAGATTAGAGAAGTTTTCAGCAATTATTTCTTCAAATAAAGTTTCTTCCTCCTTTTCTGTCTTCTTCTGGGACTCCTATAATGTGAATGTTGTTATGCTTGATGGAGTCCCTGAGTCCCCTAAGTATGTTTTCATTTCACATGTTGTTTATATTTTTCACTCACTTGCTCAGCTTCATTACTTTCCATTACTATGTCTTCCAGCTTGTTAATTTGTTTCTCTGTCTCTTCTAGCCTATTTATTCCATCAAGTGTATTTAAAATTTCATTTACTGTGTCCTTGATCTCTGATTGCTTCCTTTTTATCTCTTTGTCAAGGGTCTTATTGATGCCTCCATGCTTTTCTCAAATCCAGCGTGTATCTTTATGATCATTACTTTAAGTTATCTATCAGGCATATTAATTGTATCTGTTTTGCCTAGGCTTCTTGCTGTGGTTTTCTTCTGTTCTTTCATTTGGGACATATTCCTCTGTCTCTTCATTTCATTTAAGTCTGTATCTGTTTCTCTGTGTTAGGAAAGACAGCTATATCTCCTATTTTTTTAAAGTAATGGGAAGAGTGCTCACTTTTAACAAGGTGGCATTGGCTCTTTTCCACAGGAGATACACAAATGCTGCAGAGACTGGAGCTAGTGAAGCTGTTCCTCAAAACATATGTGGCAGGGGATACAGTTTTTTGTTGTTGTTGTTAATTTTTATTTATTTATGATAGTCACAGAGAGAGAGAGAGAGAGAGAGAGAGAGAGAGAGAGAGAGAGGCAGAGACACAGGCAGAGGGAGAAGCAGGCTCCATGCACCGGGAACCCGATGTGGGATTCGATCCCGGGTCTCCAGGATCGCGCCCTGGGCCAAAGGCAGGCGCCAAACTGCTGCGCCACCCAGGGATCCCCGGTATACAGTTTTAACAAGGTGTTAAATATCCTCCTGGTAGGTGGCCAGATAGGTTGGACTAAAGTCCTGCAAAGCACATGGGTTGGCAGATGAAGTATTGGTGAGGTTTATGCTGGTCTTCTAGGTGAAACGACCCACAAGGTAGGGATTGAGGCAAGCATGACTGTAAAGGGTGGAACCAATAAAGTATGGGGTGTGGGGCCTGATACAAGCAAGTTGTATAGTGAGTATCTGTACTGTGTTGGTTCCTACAGGTTCCTGTCTATATGTTTAGTGCTGAAGGGCAGGGGAGAGAAACGGTACCCTGTTAGCTTCTTTGTTCCTGGAGGGGTCTCCCTGCAATCCGTGCATTTCCAGGACACACTCAGGGATAAGTAAATAACTTCTTCCTGTAAGCCTCAGGTGTTTTTTCAAACTGCCGCTTCTAAGCTAGATCTTCACAGGACCAGGATCAGTTTGTAGTATTGTCTGTTTAAGGGCAGGGACTAAGCTTCCAAATGTTCTCAGGGCTCTCACAGAGCTGAGTCAGGTGATTTTTAAAATTCCAGGCTTTAAGTCCCTCTAGCTTTAAGAAACCATGAAATTTTGCCCCTCTTGTTTCAAAGACAAATGTTATAGGGATTTGTCTTCCCCATGCGGGCTGGTTCTTAAGCCAAAGAGAGTCTGGTTCTTGCCTTTCTCTGGGCTCCCAGCTCCTTCCTGACCACAGAAGGCCAGATCTCTTTTATGTCCCCAGTGTTCCTACCTTCTATGAAGCCTCTATGAAGTGGCCTCTTCTCTACCTTTAGTTATGGAATTTTTTTCTGTGAGACTTTGGGTAGTTTTCTCGGTTGTTTATACTGATGTGACTGTTAGCTGGCTCTATTGATGTGACAAGGTGAGCTTAGGGTCCTCCTACTCTGTCATCTTCCCAGACTTCCAGAAAACCTCTGTGTTTTTTAAGATGCAAAAAGAGATAGGAAAAGAGCAGAAAAGTGGTGAACAGCAGTTTTGTTATTATTTAATGAGGTCTAGTAATGGATGCTAGTGGCAAGGATATAGAAATATAGTAGAGGAATAGAAGTTTAAAAGGTCCAGGAGGGGATGGCTGACAAAAGGTCTCTGCAAAGACATCAGGGGTTCAGGTTATAGGTGCTGTCAATTTTAGTTAGAGGGAGAGAAAGGGTGAAAATTCAGTTGTATGCTGAAGAGATGAAAACTATTATGGTAATAACTTTTATTTTCTTGATTAAGAATGTTGCTAGATCACCTGTTGAGTATTAGAGGTTGAAGAAAAGCTGGAAATTCCAGGAAAAAAAGAAGGTTGAAATTGTAGGTATGAAGAAAAGAGAAGCAAACTGGTAAGATTGCTGGCAGTACATGGTACTGATTTGAGGATAGTGGTCACAAATTGACAGTGAAATCAACCTGCTCAGCTGGAGATTAGAACCCAAGATTTGAAAATATTTTTGAGAATCTGATATCTAATGCAAAAATTCCTTATTGTTATTCCAACTTGTGTTTTGCTTCCCATTTATTGGTGATTATCTTGAAGCATCCTGATTCTCTAAAATAATACAAATGAAAGAGTCTGTAGTCATCAAGCTAAAAAGGAAGAATAATATTTTTGTTTTAGCTCTTCTATTGCTATCCATTGAGCTTCCAATGATCCAGTTTGTACCTATTAAAATAGAATTATACAGTAATACCCAATAGTCAAAACTTAAGAGAAAATAACCAAGGGACTAATGAATATTAAATATAAAGCTGTAACCATAATCCAGAGTAATGTACCTCTTAGGCTATTCTTTTTATTAGTTGTATAGGTAGTTCAGTTGATATTTGAGAAGGGATGGTTAAATCTAGAAGCTCTGAAATTCCTAACATATTTGGAAAGTTAATATCTTGAAAGTCTTTCAAAAAGATGTGATTGAAAGTAACTACCCTTGATTGAAAAGTATACTGCTTCCACAATGTAGTGTAGCCCAATAATAATTTATTTTGAAAGCTGTAATTCACTTTTGACATTATCATTTGAGGCCTTGGATGCTGTCAACTGTAATGATTGGCTCTGAGCTACAATGGGAGATTTTCTGAGAACATTACTTCTTAATAACAGCAGTCAGAAGAGTACAAAGTAAAATGTGTTGAATCACATAGTTTAAGTCCAAAGCACTCGATGACATAAGCCAGAATAGCAATCTATCATTAAAAACATTGTAATCTTTGGGCTACAAATGAATAAGGGAGGAAAAATAATTTAAAATAACTGTGAGATTTCACTATTTTAAATAGCTCAATGTGTCATGTGCCTTAGCTAAATAATGTGGACAAAAAAAATGGTAGATGAAAATACTATCTTGAGCCTTTAGATAGCACTTAATAAAATTTTTAGACTGTTTTAACTGAAACTGGTGTATGAATTTGAAATTTAGGATAGGGGTTCATTTAACCTAGCTGTTAAAAAAAATAGATATCTAGAGGATGTTGTCGCCTGTTCTTTAACTCACAATATGATCCTTAAACAGTATAAAAGATTATGTGGGAATAAAGAGATTTAGATTTCATTTTCCTATTCTCAACATGATTATTTCAGTATAGGATTTTTGCTGTGGAAGGCCTTCAGGATTGCCAATGTATTATTGCAGGTGATAGGGAACAGGAACTGAATACTTAATAGGAGATAAAGACCCACTTGCGTCCCATTTCTAGTGAGAGCTGGTTGAATTTGGAATATGTAGAATTAACATGTGCTACTTTGCCAGAAGGACTTCTGTTGAAGAAGTTTTTAGAGCAATTCTGCAGAACAAAGGGTTCATTACTTTTGCCTAATTAAAATGGGAAAGCAAACAGTAGAAACTAAAATAGGGTGGTATCACATGACAGTCCCTTATGAGGTCCTTTAGTTTTTTCTCAGGTCTTTGGAGAGAAACTCCCCACTACTGAGGCTAAATTCTATGAGTTTCCATTCATCTAAGCTGTACCTGGAATAGAATGTGACTCTAATGTTTACCAGTCTGGTTGGACCAGAATCCCCCCCAGATTTTAAGTAAAAGGGGTGAGGGGAGTAACTGTTGAGGTAAGAATTGACTGTTCTATATGAGGATTCAGGAAACAGAAACTGTTTAAGGAGAGTTTTGTGAACTGATAGGAAAATTTGAAATGAATATTGCTGATGCCATCTTTTTCTTGCAGAACTAAGAGCCTAAGACTTAGGGGGGTTGGAAATGAAATGGAGTAGCAATAGGAAGCAAGGAGGAGAAAGTGCAGTTGAAAATGATGGGGGAGGAAAGCAGGGTAAAGAGAAAGAAATCTGAGGAGGCAATGCAGTAGAGAGCACTGAGCAATGCTTGGGCTGTTGTCAATCTCCTGTTTAAAACTTGTTGTTTAACTACATTTTAATCACAAGTAAATAACTACATCACAGCAGGAAAGAAGGGTTTTTAAAACTTGATACTTTATTACTTAAAAATTCTTCCTTCTAAAAAAAAATTCTTCCTTCTGATAAGATAAATGACCCATATACACAATACATACCTCATTTTCATTACTCAGGAATAGAAGGTCTTTTTTTTTTCTTGTAAAGACAATGCATATTTGCCTCCAGTTATATCTATTTAGTACATCTACGAAGAAAGTCTCAGTTGATTAATGACCTTAATTATTAATTTTGGGAGAAAATCTGCTTTGATAATTTAAAATATTTTCTAATGAATCTTTGCACATCTTTAATACTGGAAGGTTCCTTGGCCTTTATTATGAAATGTACGTAGACCACAGAGGAGCCAACAGAGGGAGCCCTGCATGATCATTTCATTGCAAGAGATTAGGATCCAAGTTTGATTGCAGCACATTATTCTCATTTTCTAATGCTTCCTGATTGCCTTCTTTTAGTTTAAGCAGTTTAATGATTTAAAGATTTTAGCATATAAAAGAAGTGCCATTTATTGTTTAAAGAATGTCTCCCTTCCCTCTGACCTGCCTATTCTCATTAGATGAGGTTTCTTTTACTTGGTGTAATTATCTTCAAAAGTATTTCATTATAAAAAAGTCCATAAACCTTCAGTGAAATATTTTACTTGGATAATCTGTGCGATAGGTATATAAATTATTTCAAAAGTAAATTGGATCACATAAGGGTCTATTTTCACACTTGGAGTGTGTCCTCTTCTTGCATTACCTCTTGGGTGCTAGAAATTGTAGTGTAAAAGTGGCATGTTTTCTAGGAGCATTTATATTACTCCGTTAAAATTAAAAACAGTAATTATATTAACTCAAATTTGTTATGGAAACAGTATAAAACTTGCTTGAATTTAAAAAATATTATAGAAGACTTCAAAGAAATTCTGAGTTTAGGGCAGACGTTGACTCCTCTTTGTTGTAGGGCATTCTTGTCAAAAGGTAAGATAAGCACTGCTACAGGGCTTAATAATTGTAATTTATAAGTTCCTTCAAGATGACTAAATTATGCTCTGATACCCTACAAGAGTTGTTCAGGAACAAAGATTTCCCAATTGAAAAAAGTTTGCATTTGATTACTCAGATGAGTAGACTTGGAAAACAAAAATGTTCTTGCTAACATGAATAATACAGACAGGTAATAGATTATTATTGTGTTGAGTTAAAAGCACTATTCACAGTGATTATTCTGAATTCAATTCTTCAGTATCTGTCTTCTCTGTTACTATGAGTTGACTCAGGCAAACAGTATTGGAAGACAGGAAACATGATGAAGAAGAACTGACATTTTTAATCCTCATAATACATACAACTTTATCTTATTTCACTGAAAACATATATTACAAACAAAAATTTATTAGAATTTCTAAAATAAAATAATGATATATGAAAACATGGTAAATTTAGACATTTCTAAAGGCAGTAGGCACTCTTGTTTTCCTTCTTTTTTTGGAGTGTTTAATATTATAAGTACATTAGTAAAGAACAGGAAACAGCAACCCTTTAAAATTTATCAAATGCTTGCAATTACTAAAAACAATTTTTTTCACACACCATTCACTTTCCTAAATTCTTAGGTAAAGATAAAGGAGTTCTTTTGTTATTTAAATATATTTAAAGCAAGTCGGTCCCTCAGAAAATTAATATTAATTTCCTTTTTCTAAATATTAGGACTTTCTTAATCCCATCAAAAGGAAATGCATTTTAAACCTTCTTAAATTTAATAGGGTTATTATTTTGCATTGTAAGCAACTCATGTAAGAAATCTTCAGCCTGACAGGCTGGCACCATTAGAGACTGGTTAAATCAAATATTTCCGTGACCTATAATTTCAAGAGCAGAAGAATTCTAGTTCTGATTTACAAAGCTTTTCTGTATCTTGTCTTCCAGGTAATTTTCAACTCACAAAACCAATGTCGGTTCCTGTCAAGTCTTCTCTTTCTTATACAATCTCTCAGAATTAATATGTATCCTCTGAACTAGAATCAGCTATTAAAGTGCTTTCTTCTTATTCCAAGCATTATGTGGATTTTTCTGCTCTTAACCATTGGCGTTTAGGGGGATGTTTAGTCACATGATGTACCAATCCTTTCATATCTCCTCCTCTTTTCCTCTGAAGCTGCAAAGGAATGTGAAATGATACACAGCTTGCATCTGCTCTCCATGCCTCACCACCTCTCAGCTTTACAGACCACATGCCTTTGTTCTTCCTCCTAATTCATGAGGACTGGTGTTTATAGCATTCTCTCTCACACATTTGTCATTCTATCTCTTTCATTTTAATATTTCCATTTTCTCTTCAAACTTCAAAGTTATTCACTTAAACCTTGGATAATGCTGGTCAGAGTAATATTAAATAAAACTAAATGAATTTTACTTTGCAAATGTATTTTCTGCATCTATTGGGATGATCATATGGTTTTTATCCTTTCTCTTCTTAATGTTCTGTATCATGTTGATTGATTTGCAAATATTGAACTACCCTTGTGTCCCTGGAATACATCCCACCTCATAGTGGTGAATGATTTTTTAAAAATGTATTATTGGATTCAGTTGGCTAATATTTGGCTGAAGATTTTTACGCCTCTGTTCATCAGAGATATTGCCCTATAGTTTCCTTTTTACCTAGTGTTTTGCTCATTTTGGTATCAGGATAATGCTAGCTTTGTAGAATGAATTTGAATGCTTCCTTTGCTCTTCGATTATTTGGAATAGTTGACAAGAATAGGTATCAACTCTTCTTGAAATATTTTATAGAATTCATTTGTGAAGATATCTGGTCCTGAACTTTTGTTTTTTGGGAGTTTTTTGCTTAGTGGTTAAATTTCATTGCTGATATTATCTGTTCAAACTTTCTATTTCTTCCTGATTCAGTTTTCAAATGCTATAGCTTTCTAGGAATTTATTCATTTCTTCTAGATTGTCCAGTTTGTTTGGCATATAATTTTTCATAACATTCTCATAATTCTTTGTATTTCTATGGTGTTGGCTATTTCTCCTTCGTTTATAATCTTGAGTCATCTCTCACTTTTTCTTGATGAGTCGGCTGAAGTTTTATGAATTTTGTTTTTTTATCTCTTCAAGGAACCAGCTGCTGGCTGGCTGGCTGGCCTGGCTTCCTTCGTTCCTTCGTTCCTTCCTTCGTTCCTTCCTTCCTTCCTTCCTTCCTTCCTTCCTTCCTTCCTTCCATGTTCTCCTCACCTCCCTTCCCTTTTCCCTTCCTTCTGTCCTTCTCTTTCTCCTTCCTTTCCTCCTTTCTCCTTCCCTCCCTTCTTCCTTTCTGTTATTTCTGCTCTAATCATTATTATTTTCTTTCTTCCACTGGCTTTGGGTTTTGTTTATTTTTTTTCCTAGCTTCCTTAGGTATAAGGTTAGGTTGAATCTGAGATTTTTCTTGTTTCTTGAGGTAGATCTACATCGATATAATCTTCTGTCTTAGAGGAATTTTTGTTGCAACCTAAACATTTTGGATTCTTGTGTTTTCATTTCATTTGTCTCCATGTATTTTTAAATTTCTTCTTTGATTTCTTGGTTGACCCATTCATTATTTAGTAGCATGTTATTTAAACTCTATGTATTTGTATTCTTTCCAGATTTTTCTTGTGATTGATTTCTATTTCCATAGCATGTGGTCAGAAAAGATGCATGATATAACTTCAATGTTTTTGAACTTGTTGAGACTTGTCCTACAGCCTAATATGTGATTTATTCTGGAGGATGTTTCATGTTCACTTCAAAAGAATATATTCTGCTGTTTTTAGATGTAATGTTCTATGTGTATCTATTAGGTCCTTCTGGTCTGATGTGCCATTCAAAGCCACTGCTTCCCTGTTGATTTCCTGTTTGGATTATCTCTCCAGTGTTGTAAGTGGGGTATAAAGTCCCCTACTGTTATTGTATTACTGTCAATTTCTTCCTTTAGTCTGTTAATAGGTGTTTTATGTATTTAGGTGCTCCCATATTAGGTGCATAGATATTTACAACTGTTATACCCTCTCGTTGGATTGTTCCCTTTGTTATGTAGTGTCCTTCCTCATCTATTGTTACTGTCTTTGTTTTAATATTTATTTTGTCTCATATAAGTATTGCTACCCCAGCTTTCTTTTCACTTCCATTTCTATGGTGGATGTTTTCATCCTTTTGCTTTAATCTGTATGTGTTATGTCTGAGGTGAGTCTCTTGTAGGCAGCATGTAAATGAATTTTTTTTTTAATCCATTTGGTCATCGTATGTCTTTTGACTGAAGCATTTAGCTCATTTACATTTAAAATAATTATTAATAGGTATGTACTTATTGCCATTTTACTTGTTTTATGGTTGTTTTTGTAGTTCTTCTCTGTTCCTTTCTTGATCTCTTCCCTTGTGGTTTAATGGTTTTCTTTAATACTATACTTGGATTCCTTTCTCTTTTTTATTTTATTTTATTAAAATTTTATTTATTTATGAGAGAGCAGGAGTAGGTATGGAGGAGGGGCAAATTTTATTTATTTATGAGAGAGCAGGAGTAGGTAGGGAGAAGGGGCAGATGGAGATGGAGAAGCAGACTCCCTGTTGAGCAGGGATCCTGATGTGCAGCTCTATCTCAGGATCATGGGAACATGACCTGATCAGAAGTCAGATGCTTAGCCACCCAGATGCCCCAGTCCTTTCTCTGTATTTTTTCTGTATCTCTTACAGGTTCTTGATTTGTGGGTACTATTAGGTGCATATATAACATCTTATATCTATAGCAATTTATACTCAGTTGATGGTTGCTTATGTTTAAATCCATTCTAAGAGCACTAAATGTTTTATGTATATGCTATCATGTTTTATATCCTTTTATTTTGTAAAACTCTTGACTGATTTTTGTAGATATAACAGATTTTACTCCTTTTGTGTTTAACTTCCATACAACATCCACTGATGTTAAAAACTCTCAACACATTCATGTTAAAAACTTTCAAGTAGGTTCAGAAGGAACAAACCTCAGCATAACAAAAACCATATAACGTCCCCCCGTCACACATCTAACATACTCAATAGTAAAAACAGAACATGTCCCCTAAGATAAGGAACAAGACAAAGATACCCACTCTCAGCTCTTTTATTCAATATAATACTGGAATATTTCGCTATAGCAATCAGGCAACAGAAAGAAATAAATGGCACCCAAGTTGGTAAGGAAGGAGTAAACCTTTCATTATTTACAGATGACATGAAACTATATACAGAAAACCCTAAAGACTCCACCAAAAACACTATTATAACTGATAAATTTAGTAAAATCTCAATATACAAAATTAATATATAGAAATAGGTTGCATTTGTAGAAATAGGTTGCATTTCTATGCACTAATAATGAGGCACCAGAAATGGAAGTTAAGAAAATCCCATTTATAATTGCACCAAAAAGAATAAAATACCTAGGAATAAACTTAACCAAGGAGATGAAAGAACTCTATTTTAAAAATTGTAAAGCATTGATGAAAGAAATTGAAGATGACAGAAACAAATGGAAAGATTTACCATGTTCATGGATTGGAAGAACATTGTTAAAATGTCAATATTACCCAAAGCAATATAAAGATTTAATGCAATCCTTATAAAAATACCAATAACATTTTTCACAGAAATAGAATAAACAATCCTAAAATTTGTATGGAAACACAAAAGACCTGGAATAGCCAAAGCAATTTTGAGAAAGAAGAACAAAGCTGGAGGTATCTTGAATTCCAGACTTCAAATTATATTACAAAGCTGTAGTAATCAAAATGCTATGATACTGGCACAAAAATAGACATATAGATCAATGAGACAGGATAGATAGCCCAGAAGTAGACTCACATGGTCTGTCTATGACAAAGGAGGCAAGAAAATAAAATAGGGAAAAAGTCTTCAACAAATGATGTTGGGAAAACTGGACCACTTTATAGCACAATATACATAAATAAATTAAAAAAGGATGAAAAGACCTAAATGTAAGACCAGAAACCATAAAATCCTAGAAGAAGATATAGGCAGTAATATCTTTGACATTGACTATAGAAACATTTTTAAGATATATCTTGTAAGGCAAGGGAAACAAAAGCAAAAAATGAATTTTGCAGACCAAAACAAAATAAAACTTTTATACGGCAAAAGCAACCATCAACAAAATTACAAGGCAAACTATTAAATGGGAAAGGATATTTGCAAATAATATATCTGATATGGGATTAATGTCAAAATATGTAAAGAACTTATACAACTCAACGCAAAAATTAACAAATAAAACCCCAAATGAAACAATTTGATTTAAAAATGGGCGGAAGACCTAACAGACATTTCTCCAATGAAGATATACAGGTGACCAACAGACACATGAAAAGGTGGTCAACATCACTGATTATCAGGGAAATGCAAATAAAAACCATAATAAGATATTATTTCACACCTATGAGAATGGCTAGAATAAAAAAGACAACGAATAGCAATTATTGGTGAGAACATGGAGGAACCCTTGTGCACTGTTGGTGGCAATGCAAATTGGTGCAGCCTCCGTGGAAAATAATATGCAAATTCCTTAAAAAATTAGAATTACTGTATGATCCAGTAATTCCACTACTAGGTACTTACCCAAGGAAAATAAAGACACTAATTCAAAAACATATATGCACCTCTATGTTTATTGCAGCATTATTTACAATAGCCGAGATATAGAAGCAACCCACATATCCATCAATAGGTGGATAAAGAAGATACAGGAATATTACTCAGCCAGAAAAAGACTGAGAGTTTGCCACTTGAAACAATATGTGCAGACCTAATGGGTCTAATGATAAATAAATCTGACAGAGAACAACAAATACCATATGATTTCACTTTACTGATTTGTTTTTTCTAGTAGTTTTTTGGTGGAATCATTAGGAGTTTGTATGCGTAATATCATTTCATCCTCAAATAGTGACAGTTTAATTTCTTCTTTGCCAATATAGATGCTTCTGTGGGTAGGATTTCTAGTACTATGTTGAATGAAAGTGATGAGAGTGGACATCCTTGTTTTGTTCCTAATCTTTTTATTTATTTATTTATTTATTTATTTATTTACTTATTTTTTTTGTTCCTAATCTTAAAGAGATTGCTCTGAGTTTTTCACCGTTGAGGATGATGTTAGCTATGGGGTTTTCATATATGGTATTTACTTTGTTGGGATGTGTTCCCTTTAACCCCATTTTGCTGAAGGTTTTTATAACAAATTGGTGTTGAATTTTGTCAGGTGCTTTTTTTGCATCTGTTGAGAGATTATATGATTTTTATCCTTTGTTTTGTTGATGTTGTAGATGATATTATTTGAACAAATCCCATGTGATTATGGGGAATGATCTTTTTAGTGTGTTGTTTTATGCAGTTTGCTAATATTCTGTTGAGGAATTTTGCATCTATGTTCATCAGAAATATTGGCCTGCAATTTTTTTCTTTTTGTGGCATCTTAGTCTGGTTTTGGTAATGAGTAGTGTTGGCCTCATATAATGTATTTGGAAGCTTTCCTTCCTCTTCTGTTTTTTGGAATAGTTTGAGGATAATAGGTATTAAATCTTCTTTAAGTGTTTAGTAGAATTCACTTCATTTTTTGGTAATTTTTATATTACGGATTCAATTTTGTTTCTTGTAATTGGTCTGTTAATGGTCTTCTAAGGAGATTGCTTCGATTCTAAGATGCACATTTTAGAATTATAGTTTAATGTTTCTGAAATTATGATGTAACATAGTGTCAAAGGTACCTTAGATCTGATAAAATCCTGTACTTGCTCTGTAGCAAATTGTCAAGACCCTTGGGAATAAAAAATACTTAATTTTTTTACCCGCATATTTTCTTTTCAGTAAAAAACTGTCAAATTGGTACATACCACATTGTTTCTATTCTGACAAATCCAAATGAAAGTGAGAGAGCCACCAGGTACTGTTCTCACAGGAAAAATTAACCAAAGATTGATTTGATTTAGAAACTCCTGTGTTTTTAAAAATATTGCCATCTTAACAATAGTAAGTCTTCCCATCCTTACTCATGGAATGTCTTTTTATTTAGGTTATCTTTAATTTGTTAGCAGTGTTTTCTAGTTTTTAGTATACAAATATTATACCTTTTTGTTAAATTTATTCCTAAATATTTTATTTTTCTGTTGCTCTTATAAATGGAATTATTTTCTTATTTTTGTATTTGGATTATTCATTACTAGTAAATAGAAACACAATTGGATTTTGTATATTTATCTCCTATAAACTGGCTGAGTTATTTTTTAAACTGGATTAGTTAGGATTTTCTATGTAGATTGAGTCATTTGCAAATAGAGGTAGTTTTAGTTCTTCCTTTCCAACCTGGATGCCTTTCATTTCTTTTTCTTGCCTACTGGTCCTTGCTAGGATCTCCAGTACAGTGTTGAATAGAAGTGATACAAGTAGACATCCTATTCCCCATCTTAGGGAGAAGCATTTAGTCTTTCACCATTAAGTATGGTGTTAACTATTGTTTTTTCATAGATGCACCTTGTCAGGTTGAGAAAATTTCTTTCTCTTCCTAGTTTTTTCAATGTTTTTATTATGAAATAGTATTGGATGTTTTCAAATGCTTTTTCTGCATCTATTGAGATGATCCATGTGGAATGTGTGTGATCTGTACAACCCCAGAATAGCCAAAAGGATCTTGAAAAAGAAAAACAAAATGGAGAACTCAGTTGTTAATTTCAAAACTAAATTTAAAGTTAAATAAATCATGACAGCATAGTATTAGCATATAAATAAATATATAGACCAATGACATAGAATTAAAGTACAGAAATAAACCATAACATATATGATCAATTGATTTTTGAACAAGAGTGCCGAGACCTCTCAGCGTCGAAAGAATAGTATTTTTTTATTAATTTATTTTTTATTGGCGTTCAATTTGCCAACATATAGAATAACACCCAGTGCTCATCCCATCAAGTGCCCCCCTCAGTGCCCCTCACCCAGTCACCCCCACCCCCCCGCCCTTTCTACCTTTCTACCACCTCTAGTTCGTTTCCCAGAGTTAGGAGTCTCTCGTGTTCTGTCTCTCTTTCTGATATTTCCCACTCATTTTTTCTCCTTTCCCCTTTATTCTGGAAAGAATAGTATTTTCAAGAAATGATATTGGAACAACTGGATATTCACAAGCAAAAAAATGAAGTGAGAATCCTATCTCACACCATATACAAAATGAACTAAAAATGACTTATGGGCCAAATATAAAGAATTAAAACTATGAAGCACTTAGAAGAAATTGTAATAGTATATCTCTGTGACTTTTTTTTAAATTTACTTATTTATGATAGTCACAGAGAGAGAAAGAGAGAGAGGCAGAGACACAGGCAGAGGGAGAAGCAGGCTCCATGCACCAAGAGCCCGATGTGGGTGGGATTCGATCCCGGGTCTCCAGGATCGTGCCCTGGGCCAAAGGCAGGCGCTAAACCGCTGTGCCACCCAGGGATCCCTCTCTGTGACTTTTGATTAGTCAATGATTTCTTAAAAGACACTAAAAAGTACATACAACAAAAGAGGAAAATATATAAATTTTGTATCAAAATGAAAAACTTTTTTTCTTCAAAGAACACTATCAAACAAGTCAAGAGACAAAACACAGAATGTGAAAAAATACAAATCATGTTCCTGATAAATAATTTGAATCCAGAATATATAAAAAGTCCCTATAATTCAACAATAAGTCAAACAATTAAAAAAACGAGAAGTGGATTTGAATAGACATTTTTTCAAAGAAGATACACAAATGCTCAAAAGGCTATACAATAGATGGTTTAGCATTATTAGACATTAGGGAAATGCAAATCAAAATCACAATGAAATATCACTTTATACCCACAAGATGGCTAAAATTATTATTTTAATATTTTATTTATGAGAGACATGAGAGACACACAGAGAGGCAGAGACAGAGGCAGAGGGAGAGGCAGGCTCCATGCAGGGAGCCTGATGTGGGACTCGATCCCAGGACTCCAGGATCATACTCTGGGCTAAAGGCAGATGCTCAACTGCTGAGGCACCTAGGTGTCTCAAGATGGTTAAAAAAAAAAAATAGCAGTGTTGACAGGCATGTGGAGGAAATGGAACTCCTTATTGCTGTTGGAAGTATAAAATATTGCAGGCACTTTGAAAAATATTTTGAGAGTTCCTCAAATGTTTAGACATAAAGTTATCATACGATAATTTTATTAATTCCACTTCTGCGTGTATATTTAACAGAAATGAAAACATATTCATACAAATACGTGAATGTTCATAGAAGCATTATTCATAATAGTCAAAAGGAGGAAATAAATATCCATCAGTTGATGAATGAATAAACAAAATGTGATATATTTATGCCATAGAATATTATTCACCTGAAAAAGAATTATGTCCAGATACATATTACAAAATGGATGAACCTTGAAAACATTTTGATGAGTGAAAGGATCTGAATCTCTTTTGGATTTTCTCTATGGGAGCATTCCTACAGGGATGTAGACAGGACTTAGGATCTATTAAATAAAACTTCCCTTTGATCCTCAAATCTTCCTCTAGATGCCCCATCTCAGTTTTCCACAGTCATCCAGAAAAAAATACTTTAAAGTACTTTCTTCACTCCCTATTTTTGTTTCTTCACCTCCCATTTTCTCACTCACCCACTTTATCTAGTCTCTTAATCTACTACCATTACATTGAAACAGCTCTTTTTAGGGTCAGGATCAACTTTTGATGAAGACAATGATTACTTTTTTCTTATTAACCTCTCAGTAACATTTAATAAGGTGATCACAACCTCTTTCTTGGAACACTTCATTTTTCAAGCTTTCAAATAACTATATGTCATTTTCTCCCCTATTTCACTGACTGTTTTCATCTCCTTTGATAGGCCTTCCATATCTACCAAACTCTAAAGTGTTGATGTGACAAGAGTTCATCTTCTTGTTTTCATGATTACTCTCCTCTATGTGATCTCTAGTTCTGTAACTTAAGATAATCTGTCTTAGATCAGGAAACTCAGTTTATACCTCATACATCTGAGTAGGAGGAGGCTAAAGTTTGCCATGGGGTAAACATCTGAAAAAAATTACAGATGTGAGCCATTAGTTTAAGTATGTACAGCAGCTAGAGAATAGCAAGTCTCAACCGAGCAAGTAAAGGGGATTCCAAGGAATCCAACTGATCATACTTCCTATACCATATATGGAATGCCGCCTAATTCTTGTTTTCAGGTATATCTTTTCTTCTGAGCTCCAAATGTGTATCCAACACCTTACCCAATATGTCCATTGGATTTCTAATAGATATCTCAAATTGAATTAACCCAAACAGCACACCATAGCTCTCCTTCATCTCTTCTCAGTTTTCCAACTCAGACACTCTCATTTGACTCAGTGGCAGCAACAACTATTTAGTAGTTCAGGTCAAAATACTTGGTATACTTCTCTCTTTCTCTCAAACTCCACACGTCCAATAGATTAATAAACCTTGTTAGCAGTAATACATATATATACATAACACTCTATGAATGTGACCAGTTTCCACTGGTTTTGTGACTGATTTAAACTCATCAAACTCTCTGCTGCATCACTCAAGTGGTCTCGTGGTGGTCTCTCTTTTTGTACACTTGCCTTTCTTCTGAGGGCAAATAGTAGAGTGATTTCTCTAAAGTGTGAATCAAGTTAAGCACTTATGTCCCAAGTTATATTTAGCTTATACATTTAATGCTCACTGATGCTAACTCTACTTTCCAGTGGTAAGAGCACAAAAATATTTAATAAAGTTAGTTTTTGTAAGCAATGTTAAAGGACCAAAAATGGCCCCCACAATTTGTGCTGAAGACAATGTTTTTATTGCCAGATAAGGAGACCCAGGAAGTGTTTAATTATCGTGTCCCAGGAAACAGGTGGTTAAGTCATTTTTGAACATAGCCAGACTGGCTGAAGCTAGCTTTTTATGACCAAACATTACTTAATCTTTTGTTTAAGTGTAGGACCATCTTGGTAAGTCAAAATCCTATATTGACTGAAGTTGCATTTAGTTTATAATTGGGGAAGTAGATTGATGTCTTTCTAATAATATTAGAGAATTATATTAATTATGATTTCTTCTTATAAATGCCATGTATATCTCTTATTTGGCTTTGTTTTGTGTTCTTAAACAAGTTTTCTTTGTACAAATGACAAAAGAGACACATCCTTGCCAATTTAGATTTTGTTTTTACTACAGATGTGGTAGTCAATTCACGTATTGTTACCCGAATGTAGAAATTGTTGCACTGGGTATCTCTGAACCTCTCCTCCTAGACTTGAGAATCCTTGAATCTTTGAAGCCTTTTAGGAACATCTCTTGATATTTCAAAGATACAGATACAGAATCATACCACTGTTAATGTTTTTGGCCTCAAATTCCTACTTTTAAAATGGAGTATTAAAATTGTTTTTTTTTTTGTCTTAAAAAATAACTTTGAAATATTAATTACTGAATACTTTATAACTGGCTATGACAAAAAAATATATTTTTTCATGATTGTTGCTGGCATGTAAAAATCCTTTTGATCAAACTTGCTCAGCCCTGTTATGAGTTGTAATAATTAATTATACATTTCATTCATTCATTTATCCAACACATATTTATTGGGTGTCTAATATATTTTAGGTATTATTATAGATGATAGAATAAATAAATGAATTGTATAAGGATATAAATTATGATATTTCATATACTCAATTCCTATGTATATAAAGGAAATTTAGTTTTTTTATACTGATTCTTATATCTCATTTCGTTTTCTGGCCTTATTGCATTGGATGGGATTTCTATTCAAATATCAAATGCAAGTGGATACAGGAGATATTCTTGCTTTTTTCTTATTGTGAAAGTTTACATATAAATTTTCACCATTAAATATAATATTTGCTCTGAGATTTTGGTGGATAATGTTTATTAGGTTAAACAGATTTTCCCCTATTTTAGTTATAAATATGTGTTGGATGATGCAGAATACTTATTTATTGACATATGCATGTGGTTTTCTTTAAATTTGTAATATGGTAGATTATATTAAACAAGTTTTATAACATAAATCATTTTTACTTTCCTGGGATATATATAGAGTACCATATCGTAGTGCTGTATATGTTTTAATAAGTGCAAACTTTATTATTTAATTTAGGAATCCTGCATTTATAATAAGTGAAATTAGTCTATGAATTTCCTTTCTTTTACTATCATTTTCCAGAGTTACTAAGTGGTATTAGGTTCCTGAAGGAATTGTAGGTCTCTTGCTCTCTTTATACTCCCTACAAATATTTGTTACTTGAATATTTAATAAAACCTTCCTTAAATATAATATCCATACTATTTAATTCAGTAGACTTATGGCAACCTAGTACATATGCAAATTTTGCCTTCCTTACTAGGTTCTGTTTGCATATGCTCAACAGCCTACTAAAAGTCGAATGTTCCAAACCTTATATGAATGGAAAAAAAATAAAATAAAAAAAAAAAGGGCGAATGTTCCATTATTACTCTCAACTTCAATACATAGTTTGGATGTTCCACTGTTATTTTCTTTTTTTTTTTTTTCAGCCATTTCTTTTTATTTACAGTTTGTGTTCAATGCAAATCAATTCCATAACATGAGAAGTTACTATGAATCAAAGCATAAATACACAAACACAATATACAATCCAAAACTGATGTACAGCATTCAGGGATGAAACAAAACGTAATGTTCATTCACACACACAGTAGCTTGAGATCTGTTGGATATTGTTGTTCTGGTGTAGGTTCCTAAAGATGGGAAAAATGACTTTGGTTATCAAGACTACTGTGGCCATATTAGATACTGGAACATCTAAGCATCAGTGTGTGACCATGCGAACAAAAGACCTTAGAGTGTCTATTTTTAAAAAGCTTTCTGTGCATCGAGGCAGTTGTGAAAAGATTTACTTTCCAGAATCAAGCCCACTTTAGGCTTAGGACCAGGTTCTAACTATCTAAAAATATTGACTAACAGAAAGTGTTCCAAATGTGGCTATTCTGATTCAGAGTTTTTTTTTTAAAAAAAAGTATTTACAGAAAAAGTATAAAAGTTTTTCCGAATTTAATGTAAGCAAGCTTCCAGTCTTCACTTCCCAAAAACTTGATTTATGATTTTTGGCTCCCGCACATATTTTGCCTTTTTTAATTTCAAGATTTGTCGATTTTACCTTCAAAACAGATCATTTTTAAATTTTAAGAAGTACTCCACCTATGCAGAAATAAGCATTTTGAAATTAGTTGAAGTCAACGTACTTCTACTCTTTGGAATCAGTTTAGCTAAATGAATCTGGCACCCTTGTTCAATAGGAATAAGTGATAAGTATTTAAGCAAAATTTATTCGTTATGCTTCACAATCAGGGGTAGATTCCAATCCATCATTGCCCTGGCACATGTCAATTACTATATAAAAAATCAAATGCAATGTCAAACCCAAAGCCTCAGAGGAAAGAGTTCAGTTCCCAAGAAACAGTGATAGCTTAACAATGTAAAACTTTTATCTAGAGTACATAGGCATTAAATTAGTACTGCTGAAACAATGCATTGAGGATTTACAGTAACACCTGGAAGTTCCTTCTAATGTACATATAAATAGAATCATGGAAGCTTCTTGTATTAACCGTTTTATGGCCTTCAAGATTTAATGAACCGAATGAAAACTGAATCTGTTCATATCCCATCTTTTACATCTCGGTAAGAGAAAATCTATTCTCATTTTCAAGGTAGAATTTTACATGTCCATACTTTTTAAGCCACATTTAAAGAAATTATCTCTTATCTAATCTTGGATGTTGTCTCTTCATCTTGTACATGAAACTCCAGTAGATTTAATAGACATTCATCATCTAGTCAAACCCTTCACATGTTCTTCAAACCAATCAAATTTGGGATCCTCAACATTTTGTGTCAATAAAATAAGGTGTGGAATTAGCAGATTCAATGAAGACCTTTATTTTTCCTTGTCACACTGGATGTCTAGACGCCATTTGGATTGGGTTTAGAAGATGGGGAAGTATAGACGTTTCTTGGCCTGAGTCTTTTAACAGTAGAGATGTAGAAGGGAGAATGAGATCACGAAGAGACTGGCTGTTGACAGCAGAGCACCGCCAGTTGGTGTGGTGGTGGTATTTGCTGGATTTGGGGCAGTCGAGGTACTCTGGGAGGAGTTACTTGAAAGTGTTACAATAGTTGTTTGATTTGAATAAATCTGCGTGGGTAGGAGCAGCGCCAGGAGCAGCAGCCCCAGTCCGAGCCTGGCCACCATCGCTCTGCCCATGTCCGCTCCGTCGGGGTCGGTGCGCGGCGCGTGTCCCTGGCTGCGGGGCGAGTGGAGGACGCGGGCTCGGGGCGGGCGCAGGCGAGGTCTCCACTGTTATTTTCAATCCCAGTATATATGTTTTCTCATTGCAGGTTATTATTACAGGTTTGTTTAATTGAAGTTTAAAATTCAATTATCCACATATCATCTTTCCAAAAGCTGCCACTCACCAATTTTTAAATTTTGGATCCTGATACCAAACCAGGAACATTTTTTAAAAATCTAGAAAACTCTTTCTCACCACATTCTTAGATATGATTTGTTTTCACATCTGGTTTTACATTATTTTCTAATAATGCTTCTTAAATCTATCATCATTTTCTCCTCCACACAACTAATTTCATCCATGAGTTGCTGCATTCACCTCAAATTATTGCCCACATTCCACTCCAACATATGAACCATCACAAGATTAGTCTTCTAAAATGTCACACACCACCATATCACATTTTAAGTCGTGAAATTAAAAAACTCATTATAATCTATAGGTTAAAATTTTTTTCTCGGACTTCCTCCAGCACTTTACTTCCCTAATTATTATTATCTTAGTTGTTATTGTTTCCTATTGTTTTTAAGTTTCTGTTGCGCTGTACCTGTAACTAATATCCCCAAGTTGATGGTAAGCACCTGTAGGGCAGAGGGTGTGTTTTATCTTGTTTTCACTTCAACTTCTGGATGAGTGCATGATGTGTGATGGTATTCAATAATGTTCTGTATGATTGATGAATCACTTGTCTGTGCCTGATTAAGATAGTTGTTGAGTACAGGGTATTAATGAGGCCAGGGTCATAAGATCAAGCCCTGTGTGGATCAATTAGCTTTGGCTTATTTGATAACTCCAGTGTGTATCTACCCTAAGTCAACCTTCACAGAGAATGTATTTGGGCACAAATGTATTTGGGCACAGAGAATGTATTTGGGCACAAAGAGGGGAGAAAAGTACAGGATGAACATTAGGCTAGCATAATTTATCTCCACTACTAAAAGTGAAATGTCCAAAAAGTAATTCCTGACAATGTATCTGCAGTACTTTAGGAATAGTTTTCTTTCATTTTTCATATCAAAATCAGGAAATCACTTAATTTGTTTATAAAGGTAACCTCAAAACCTCATGAATGAAAGTTATATGAAGGTTAAGTCTCCTGGTCATATAATTTATTTCAAATTATTGCCAACATAGCTTCATCTATTATTTTATAATCTATTTAGAGTTGGATTTTCCAATATTCGAAACCAATATACTTTATCATTTCTGTGACCTTCAGAAAAAATCCAAGTTATTTTTCTGAAATTTCCAGTGTTTTAGATGTATTAAACTCTATAGCACAAATGAATTGGATTATGAATTGGTTTTACATAAATGCATGTTCAGTAATAGTCATTCTTTTTTATAGTCAGTATAGGAGAAAATCTCAACTTCTAGGAACATAATTGTAAGATGAAATGAGAAACAGTGCAGTTAGGATCAAATGATTAAAGAGAGAAGCAAATGCGTATGAAATGTGGGGAAAATGTAAAAGAAAGTACTTACATGATATTCTTTTTAAGTCCTATTGTTGGAAAGCTAGTTGAAAGAACACTTTTTACTAGAAAAGAACACATAATAAAGAACAAAGTAGAGAAAACATTGTTATTTGAGTAATATTTTATGCTTTCTAGGAAATTATAATCTGTGATTGGAATGAAGTAATTGGGAAAATGTAAAGTAGATTTTTTTAAATGAACACATTCCCTACAGAATTTGTGGAATTTTTTAACCAATCATTAAAAAATAGTTTTTTAGGCTTCCATAAACATTATAAATGATGTAAAATCAGTATGGCACAAAGAAAGCCAAGAAACAAATCTAAGTTTGATTTTCTGAACTGATGGACATGGCCTTTGTCTTGTGGCAAACAAAACAAAACATACACACAAAATAGCCACTTCCCCAGGGTACCAAACGCATAGTCCAATGAATTGTCCCTTTGAAATATTATGTTGAGTTTGCACTCATTTTTCTAACTAGTAAACTGAATGGCTTCCCTACTTTTTTTTTTTAAGATTTATTTATTTATTTATTTATTTATTTATTTATTTATTTATTTATTTTTTGAGAGAGAGAGCATGTGAGCAGGGAGGGGCAGAAGGAAAGAGGGAAAGAGAAAATCTCAAGCAGACTCCCTGCTGAGTGCAGAGACCAATGCCGGGCTCTGTTTCAAACACTGATCATGACCTGAGCTAAAATCAAGTCAGGTGCTTAACCGACTGAGCTACCCAGGTTTCTGAGTTCCCTACTTCTAAGTATAATATCACCAACTCTTATTTCATGTTAGAATTCTGCTTCATAGCCTAAGTTTCTTTTTATTTTTAAAAGATTTTATTTATTCATGAGAGACACACAGAGAGAGGCAGAGACATAGGCAGAGGAAGAAGCAGGCTGCATGCAGGGAGCACTATGTGGGACTTGATCCTGGGGCCCTGGGATCATGTCCTGAGCCAAAGGCAGACCCTCAACCACTGAACCACCCAGGTGCCCCTTCATAGCTTTAGTTGATCAGAAATTTCTTATAGGAAGATAAAAATATTCATAGGAATTTGTTT
This sequence comes from Canis lupus dingo, assembly GCF_003254725.2. Lineage (NCBI taxonomy): Eukaryota > Metazoa > Chordata > Mammalia > Carnivora > Canidae > Canis > Canis lupus. Next base: position 42,324,392 of record NC_064265.1, on the reverse strand, counting down.
TGGATTATCATCATCGGTTTGTAAAGTACAGCATACTAAGAGTGTAGGCTTTGGCTTGCTGGTTCCTAAACCTGTTTTTTTTTTTAATTTTTATTTATTTATGATAGTCACAGAGAGAGAGAGAGAGGCAGAGACACAGGCAGAGGGAGAAGCAGGCTCCATGCACCGGGTGCCCAACGTGGGATTCGATCCCGAGTCTCCAGGATCGCGCCCTGAGCCAAAGGCAGGCGCTAAACCGCTGCGCCACCCAGGGATCCCCTAAACCTGGTTCTATTGCTCACCAAATGCCTGACTTTGGGGCGAATTATTTAATCTCCCTCTGTGTTAGTTTCATCAGTAAAATGGGACTGTACCTATCTCAAAGGACTATTGTGTATCCTAAGTGAGTTAATGTAGTTTAAGGGGTATGAACCATGCCTCCTGGCAGATAGCAGATACCCAACAGATGTTAGCTATTCCCTGCAACATTGTAATCCTGGTTGGAAACCACTAAAGTAGTCATCACTCCACCCAATCCTTATTCCCAGTGGTATTTCCTTGTGCTCTAGCCCTAGGGCCTTGAGTAGTCCAGTTGTCTTTAAATTTCTGCCACAGCTCTCCCATATTCATAGGAACAATGAACTATTCTCCTGCAAATCTCTGGGCTTTGAACACTAGTGGTATTGACAATTTGGGGTTTAACTATACTGTCTTAGATTTATAATACTTTAGATATAGAAAACAAAACAAAAAAAATCTCAGGGTCCACAGTTCTCCATGGCCACCAATGTTTTTAGAAAGAAAAATAAAGACACACTTGGTACATGAAATATCAGTTAAACTTTTTTTTTTTTTTCAGTTAAACTTTAGTGTTTGGTTGAAAGTGCTCTGTAAATTTCTTGTTGGGGATACAATGCTAAACAAAACATGAACATCACTGCCATCAAATAGGTTATATTATTTTAGTGTGAGACATGCCATAAAAATGTAAATATATCATTTTACTATTAGAACATGAATATAAAGAGAAAAATAAAGCAAGGGTGGGAGATAGGGAGTGTCTAGAATGAGGATGGGGTAGCATTTGCAATGGAAGGAAGGTTTCAATCTAATTTTTATATTGGACTAACAAGGAGTTTTCACTGAAAAGATGAAGGAAAGATCTGAGAGAACTAAACGGGTAAGTCTTCCTTCCCTCTTGGGGAAAGAAAGTTCCTGGCAGAAGGGCCAACAAGTTCAAAGGCTCTGAGGTGGAATTGTGTGGAGGTCAGTATGTCTGAAACACAGTGAGCCATTGTTAGGAGAATATAAACTAAGAGGGTCAATGGAGACCCAATCATGTATGGTCTTGGATATAACCATGTCATTTCTCTTTATATTTTTTTCTAATTAATTATTCTATTATCCTAAGTACTTGACTCTTCACGCTTCTACTCCACTTTTAAATGGCTTAAGGATCCTAAAGGGTAAGTTCCAAGAGTGTGGTTGCCAGTTTTCTTCTTTGCCAGAGAGACCTGGATTCTCTCGAGTTCATTTGTGTGTTTCTTGTTGCTTCCACACTGTCCTGCTCTTTCAATCCAGCCTTCTGGATTTGAGAGGTGCTCTTCAGATATTTCAGGTCTAAGTCATGGTCTACTTGCAGCAGGGCTCATGCTTGGACTCAGAGGTTACCATATTCTTAGACCATGGTTGTATACTCAGCCAAGTTTATTAAATGCCATTGTGGCTGGGTCTGGTGGGGTACTTTTAACATAAATCTCAGGCTGCACCCAATCAGGGCCTCCCTTGACTTAGGCTGTTGTGGCTGACGGAGCCTCCCCTAGCCCATGTGGTACCTTGGTGTGCATTTACAAAGGCATTTCCTCATTGGCTTGGTGATTCAGTGACACCCTTGTGAGAATTAGGATGAAGTCTTTCTGTCCTCTGGTTATTCACAGCCCCTGCAAGGCTGAATGAATGCAGGGTGGATTTCAGCTCTAACCCACCACTTCTGCAGCTGTTACCATATGCAGGTCACAATTCTTCTACCCTTAAATGGTGGTGCTAGCTTAGACTTTTCTCCTCAGGTCCTGGGACTTTATATAAATAAATCAAATCCTTGCCTAGTTATATTTCTAGGGTTTTCAGGGAGCATCAAATTTAGAAATGAGAAAGGTCTATCTTATACTCGAATCCCAGGACAAATGGTTGTAACCTTAGGCCACAAGAAGACTTCCAAATAATTTTTTGTTAAACAAGGCAATCTGTGCTGTTTAGCTTTAAACCTCTGAGAGATTAGTATTTTCATTCTCTCCTTAGTGGGTACCATATTTAAATACTAATTCATCTTTTTTTTTCTTTGTAAATCTATCTAGAGGCTTAACATTTTTTCCCTCTTTTTTTAAAAAAAACCAGTTTCATTGATATTTTCTGTTTCATTTTCTATTTCCTTGATTTCTATTCCTATATTTATTATTTCCTTATTTATCATGGCTTTGGGTTTATTTTGTTCTCTTTTCTTGACATGAAAACTTAGATTATTGGTTTGAAACCTTTTGTTTTTCTTTTTTTTTTTTTGAGATTTATTTATTCATGGCGGGGGGCAGGCAGAGACATAGGCAGAGGGAGAAGCAGGTTCCCTATGGGGAGCCTGATGTGGAACTGGATCCCAGGACCCAGGCATCACACCCAGAGCCAAAGGCAGACGCTCAACTACTGAGCTACCCAGGCATAACACCTTTTATTTTTATAATATAAGTGCTTGATGCTATAAATTTCCCTTTAAGTCCTGCTTTAGTTGCATCTCACAATTTGTGTGTGTGTGTGTGTGTGTGTGTGTTGTATTTTCTTCCTTGTTTCGTTCAAAATGTATTCTAATTGCTCTATAGACCTCCTCTTTGATCCATGGATTTTTAGTGGTGTGCTATTTAATTTCTAAGTATTGGAGATGTTTCTTTCTTTCTGTTATTGATTTCTAGACTATTTTCATTATGTTCAGAGAACGTTGATTCAAGTTCTTTTATATCTATTAAGGTCTGTTTTATTGACCTAGGATATTGTTTATCTTGCAAATATTCCACATATAGTTGAAACAGATGTTGATTCTTCTTTTGTTGGGTGGAGTGTTCTATAAACATAAACATTAGATCCAGTTGGTGGTGGATGGTGTTATTTTGTTCTTCCATGTTCTTCCTAATCAGTTACCTTCAGAAGAGTCATGAAGACTCTACTTGTAGCTGTGTATTTATCTCTCCTTTTAGGTCTGGCAGTTGTTGGTTCATGATTTTGAAGCTCTGTTTTCATGTACATTTACTTTTAGGATTGCTATGTCATCTTAGTGAATCAACTCTTATCATTTTATAATGTTCATCTTTATTCTCAGTAATTTTCTTTGTTGTAAGGTGAATTTTACCTGATATTAACCTATACATTCTAATTTATTTTAAGTGTGCAAGGAATGCATGGGGTACCTTTTCTCTTGCTTGTACTTTAAACTTACCTCTATCATTACAGTTGAAGTAAATTTCTTGTAGATAGCATATAGTTGAATACTTAAAAAAATCTTTCAATGTCCCTCTTACATGTGCTATATGTGCTTTTAATATAATTTCATTTATTGGAAGTTTTTTTTAATTTTTATTTATTTATGATAGAGAGAGAGATAGATAGAGAGAGAGAGAGGCAGAGACACAGGCAGAGGGAGAAGCAGGCTCCATGCACTGGGAGCCCAACATGGGACTCGATCCCGGGTCTCCAGGATCGCGCCCTGGGCCAAAGGCAGGCGCCAAACCGCTGTGCCACCCAGGGATCCCTATTTACCATATATATGTCATTTGTTTTCACTTCATTTTTGATGTTACAAATTCTTTTCTGGAATCATTTCCTTATGCCTGAAAAAATAATTTTTAGCATTTTTTTGAGCAGGTAATATGGCAGCAAAATCTCTATTTTTGTTTATTTTTCATTTATTCCTGCATGACATTTTTGCTGGGTATAGAGTTCTCAGTTGACAGTTCCTTTTTTCCCCCCGCACATTAAAACATTATTTTACTTCCTGCTTGTCACCACCATTTCTGAAGTAAACTCTGAAGTCACTTGAATCCTTATTTTTCTTTCATTATTGTTTTCTTTAATTGCCTTCAAGGTTTTTCTTTGACTTTAGTTTTCAGTGGTTTATTTTTTTTTTTTTTTTTTTTTTAAAGATTTTATTTATTTATTTATTCATGAAAGACTGAGAGACAGAGAGAGCCAGAAACAAAGGCAGAGGGAGAAGCAGGCTCCATGCACCGGGAGCCCGATGTGGGATTCGATCCGGGGTCTCCAGGATCGCGCCCTGGGCCAAAGGCAGGCGCCAAACCGCTGCGCCACCCAGGGATCCCAGTTTTCAGTGGTTTAATTATGATATTTATGAGCACAGATTTTTTGGGTTTATCTTGTCAGGTTGTGCTAAGACTCTTGAATCTGTAGCTTTGCCTTTTCTTCTTCTTCTTCTTCTTCTTTTTTTACTTTGTCTTTTCTTAAATTTATTAAAATTTCAGTTCCTATTTCTTCAAACTTCTGCTTTGTACTTGATCTTGTCTCCTTCTGAGATTTCAGTGACAGAAATGTTTTACTTTGGTAAGGTTCCACAGTCCCTAAAATTCTGTTCCTTTCTTCTAATCCTCTTATCTTTGTTTCAGATTTACTGCTTTCTACTGATATATTTTCAAAGTTCAGTGATTCTTTACCCCATCATATCCATCTCTAAATGAACTAATCGCTAGGCATTTTATATGTTGTATTTTTCAATTCTAAAATTTTTTTTTTTATTTATATCTTTTGCTTCTTGGCTGAGACTTTATATTTTTCCATTTGGTTAAAGAGTGTTCATTCTTCTCAGAGTATAATAGCTGATTTAAAGTGTTACATTATTTCAACATCTGTTATGTCTGTAGGGTTGTGTTTATTGATTGAATTTTTTCAAGAAAGTTACGATTTTTCTGTTCTTTATATGCTAACCAAATTTTTATTATATCCTGGATACCTTGAATAATGTTACTAGATTTTAGGCCTTGTTTAAATCCTACATAAAATGTTGGCATTTTTGTTTTATAGGCTATTGACCTGGTTGAGTTTAAGCCACAAGTGCCACCCCATCTCTGTAGATAAGATTTTTATTTTAAGTTCTATTTTTAAGGATTTTTTAGTGTTATTTAGATTTGTCTTTCATATGTGTCATCCATTGGCCAATCTGGAACCTGGGGCAGAGTTCTCTATGTTCAGTGTTTAAAGTAATTGGTGCCCTGAAGAGTGTTAGATCCAGACATATATAGCTCAGGGGTAGGCCAAGTTCATAAGAAGCTTTTTGGAGCCCCTTCTCTTGGGGATGCCCTTTATCAAGTCCACTCTGTCTATAGTCTCCTAGTATCTTCTGTTTTTTGGGAGGCTGTTGCTGCTGCTGATTTTTTTTTTGTTGTTCTGTCATTAAAATCTGGTACTTTATTTACCCTGCTCTGCTGTGCACTTTCCAGGACTGTCCCTATGTCTTGGGATGACAGAGAAGAAAAAAAAAGGAAGTACACCTATTCACATTCCTCATTTTCCCATCAGAGTTTTAGAGCATCACATTCCATATTTTTCCATCAGTGTCTTAGACCATCACAGACCTCCATTTGTGCCACTGTCATTGTGACTACTTCTTAAATGCCAGAGAATGTGGATAAGAGGAAAAGAAAAATATGGGAACTTTCCTCATCTTCTCTGAGCATTCAGAGATGCCTTTCTTGCTCCTTACACCAGAATTAGCCTTTTGCAGCTTGTCCCCTGACTCTGGCAATATTTTCATGTTTCAAATTGTGTTGAGTTTAAACTGGCAGATACCAGCAGGAAATAAGGTAAATTTGCTGCTACGTTGAAAGTATTTCTAGTTTTGGTCTTCTGCAATGTTTCTGGTACTATTTATTTTTCAGAGTCCTAAAATAGATGTTCCATGCATCCTGTTTAGATTTTATAGCTGCATGCAGGGAGAGAGACAGGATGGAGTGTGCTTATACCATCAATGCAAATTGAAAGTCTCCATCCTATTTAATTAAACACTGAAAGAAGAACAAACATATCTTCCAAAAAACAATGGATTGTGGCCATTTTAAAATTAAGTACAATCTATTTAGTCCATCAATTTTAGACTGTTATAAATGTTTTGGGTTTCATATGTTGGAGGGAAAGAAGTCGAGTCATGGGGGATATGCTTCAAGGAGGAAGATTAAATGTAGCCATTCCCTATTTATCCATCACCTCTTATCTTCTATTGGTGGAAAGCTCCAGATGGCTTATGCTCTAGAGTATGAGAGTGCACTAAGATAAGGTAATGTCAGACCCAAGTACGAGTCTTACTACAAATAATCAGAGTGCTTCCCTGACCGTGGCATGTATTTTAAATAAATAAATAAATAAGTAAGTAAATAAATAATAAATAGATAGATAAATAAATAAATAAATAAAATACTATAACCATGGGATTATGCCTTACAATAATTTCTTAAAAATTATGCAGCTCCACTGTTCAAGCACCAGAATTCACCCAGTGTGTGAAGAGGTGTAGTCATAGACTCCAAGCTTGCCATGTATTTTTGCATGAAAATGTTTTCATGTTTCTCTGTCATTCCAGAGCTTATAGTAGCTCCCTAATCACTTTGACAAGATATAAAAGCCATTTGCTGGCTCCCAGAGCCAGGTTCATTTCTCTCATCACTTACAGCCCTACTTAGTAGATATCTTCAGTATTGTCTTGTGTCTATTGCTATCACCTATACTGACTTAGCAGATTGGTTCTTTAAAGAAATTGTCGTATTAAAATTGATATTTTTAATAGAATGACCATAATTAAATAACACCATATTTTTTCACATCATTATTACCCAGCTTTCTCCTGGACATTACCAGGGTATTCCATAGACACTTCAAATTCATTGCATTCAAAACTGAGCTCATGTTCATTCAAATACGGTTTCTTCCTGTATTCTCTATTGCAGTGAATTCTTACAGACACACACATTTCTCAAAACTCGTGTTCTCTCAGAGCTTCGTGGTTAATCTGCAACCAAATTCTAACAATTCTATTTTTTTTAAAGATTTTATTTATTTATTCATGAGAAACACAAAGAGGAGAGAGAGATGCAGAGACACAGGCAGAGGGAGAAGCAGGCTTCATGTGGGGAGCCTGACATGGGACTGGATCCCTGGACTCCAGGATCATGCCCTGGGCTGAAGTTGGTGCTAAACCGCTGAACCCCACCCCTCCGCCCCCGGGCTGCCCTAACAATTCTATTTTTAATTTTGATTTAAAAAAAATGTCAGTGCAATATTGTTGTCTGGAGTAGAATTCAGTGATTCATTGATACATACAACACCCAGTGCTCATCACAACTGCCCTTTTTAATACCTATCATGCCCCTCCCCCACTCTCCTCCCTCCCTCAGTTCTCTATCCTTAAGCATCATTTATGGCTTTTTCTCTTTCTCCTTTTCTTCTCTTTTTCTCTTTTCCATTGTTCATCTGTTTTATTTCTTAAATTCCACATATAAATGAGATCATATGGTATTTTTCTTTCTCTGACTTATTTCACCTAGCATAATACACTGTAGCTCCATCCACATCATTGCAAATGGCAAGATTTCATTAGTTTTGATGGCTGGATAATATTACATTGTGTATATATCCCACATCTTCTTTATACATTCATCAGTTGATGGATATTTGGGCTGTCTCCATACTTTGGCTATTGTTGATAATGTTCCTGTAAACATCAGGGTGCATGTACCCCTTCAAATCTGTATATTTGTATCCTTTGGGTAAATATATAGTAGTGCAATTGCTGGGTTGTAGGGTAGTTCTATTTTAACTTTTTGAGGAACCTCCAAACTGTTCTCCAGAGTGGCTGCACCCATTTGCATTCTCATCAACAGGACAAGAGTGTTCCCCTTTCTCCATATCCTTGCAAACACCTGTTGTTTCTTGTGTTGTTAATTTTAACTATTCTGACAGGTGTATGGTGGTATTTCATTGTGGTTTTGATTTGCATTTCCCTGATGATGATCCTTTATTTCTTAATCCCACTGATGTTTTATTTTTTTAGGACTCTACAATTTCTTCTTTAAATTATACTAGCCTTCTTTTTTTTTTTTTTTTTTTTTAAAATTTTTTTTTATTTATGATAGTCACAGAGAGAGAGAGAGAGAGAGAGAGAGAGGCAGAGACATAGGCAGAGGGAGAAGCAGGCTCCATGCACCGGGAGCCCGACATGGGATTCGATCCCGGGTCTCCAGGATCGCGCCCTGGGCCAAAGGCAGGAGCTAAACGGCTGCGCCACCCAGGGATCCCAATTATACTAGCCTTCTTACTGGCTTTCTGTCTACAGTTTTGATCTTCAATCCATTTACAACATGACAACCTTAGTGATTTTTCTAAATCATAAGTTAGATCACATCACTCCCTTATTTAAAATTCTTAGAAACTTTCAATGACTTTTCCAAAATTTCAAAATAAAATTATAATTTCTTAGTGTCATATGCAGGGCCTTTGTCAATCTGATTCCTACCATTTTATTTAGGAACCCTCCTTTAATTTGCCTTCATTGGTACCAACCTCTGCCTCTAATATGGACTTTTTATTTTCACAGTTCTGTGGTATCACTCTGCACCACCAGCACCCTCATCATACAATATTGCCATTGCTATTGTTTTTTTGTTGCCATTTATTATTTTATTTTTTAAAAGATTTATTTATTTTAAAGAGAGCAGGGGGGATCCCTGGTGGCGCAGCGGTTTGGCGCCTGCCTTTGGCCCAGGGCGTGATCCTGGAGACCCGGGATCGAATCCCACATCGGGCTCCCGGTGCATGGAGCCTGCTTCTCCCTCTGCCTGTGTCTCTGCCTCTCTCTCTCTCTCTCTGTAACTATCATAAATAAATAAAAATTAAAAAAAAAATAAAGAGAGCAGGGGAGGGGGAGAGCAATAGAGAAACTTAACCAGATTCCATCTGTGTGTGGAGCCCAATGAAGACCTCATTTTTATGACCCTAAGGTCACCACCTAAACTAAAATCAAGAGTCAGATGCTTAACTGATGGCACCACTCAGGCACTCCTTTTGTTGCCATTTAAATAAGGCCTATATCTAATTTAAAAAAAAAAACACATTTATTTTAGAGAGAGCATGCAAGTGGGGAGAGGGGGAAAGGGAGAGAGAGAAAGAATCCTCAGGCAGACTTCCACTGAGCTCAGAGCCCAATACAGGGCTTGATCCCAGGACCGTGAGATCATAACCTGAGCCAAAACCAAGAATCAGAAGCTTAACTAACTGTACCACCCAAGTGCCCCTATTGTTGCCATTTAAATAAGGCCTGTGTCTAATTTTTATATCTCTATTTCAGTCCTTGGACTCAGTCCTGGATACACTGGGATATTTGTTAAATGCATGTGTGAAAGGATGAGTAAAAAGTTTTGAAATCTAAATTCAAGAATTTAGGTTCTTAAGCAGGAAAATGACAAAAAATTATTGAAGAACAATAGATAAATAGATAAGGTGAGGACATCCGGAAGTATGTAGAGATGGTGAGAAAACCAAAAACCACAAGGCTTTTGCAAAAAGTGTGAGGTCAATGTTTTGAAATGATTGGTTGGATGATAAGTGAAATAACTAATGATTCCCTTTAAACTTAAATTATTAAAGTCCTAGAATGCATATGTCATTGGCTCCAGAAGAGATTACAGAATCACCTTGCAATTCTCAAAGCAACATGTAATAAAATCACATATTATTATGTAATTTATATATTACGTAATGTTAATATTACATTATGCTATATGTAATATTAACATTACATAATATGTAATTTATATACCATAAATTACATATTTTATCATATATATTATAAATATTGGGGTATAAAGCAAACTAATAATGCTTTAAGCTGTATAAATCTTGTGATTATAATTTGTTTTAAACAAGCATCTGTCTTTTATGTTTTCATATTTCCCCATTGAGTCTTCTAGCTAGAAAAGCCTGAAGGGCTTAAAGTTGTCTGTTTTATCTGTGGTGCAAGCTCTATTTTCTTCATATGTAATTGCCAAATGCTGCTATGATTGTGCTGTTAAAATGAAACACTTTGCTTATTTAGTTTATATCAATAGAAAGCTTACAGTAATTAGACTCCATATGAAGTCAAGTTCAGAAAACTGGTATTTATTCTCTTTAAATGGCCTAGAAGTTCAATATGCCAGTTTGTTGCAGGTGTTAACATTTGTTAAATTTGAACAATATGGTATTTATTCTCAAGGTCTATTATGCTTCAAACAATTTAAAATATTTCAAAAACTATGATTTAACTGTTCTAAGTTAAACAAGTATCACTTAATTTTTTTTTTTTACCAGTATTTGCAACAACAGAGAACAATAGGTATTGCCTATCATTCTTTGATTCTCATAGGTTAGTTTAGAAGCTAATTTTTGTCTTTATTTTGGTTAGAGATGCTCCAATATGTGAGGTAAAATATGTTTAAAAAACCATTTAACTAAAAAAAATATTTAACTGAAGCAAAAGTAGGTTCTTATATATTAACCTATGTATTTTGCTTTTCAATTGTTAAAGTGCTTTCCCTCCTTAATTCATATAAAATTATTAAGATTTTTTTCAATGGCCCATATTTTATTTGCAGGCTGATCATTTATTTCAGTAGGTACTAAAAAGCATGAAAAGCCTTGTATAATTCAAAAAGAGCTCCCAAGAAGGTAAAGAGTACAACATTCTTGTTAAATGATTATGACTAACCAGTCTCTATAGCAACATTAGATTTTGTAATACCACTTTATTTTATAAATAATCTCTACATAACTGTCAAAGGCAAATAAGAATTTTGAACTTTGGGGTGCTTAAGAGGCTCAGTCAGTTGAGTGTCTTACTCTTTCTTTTTCGTATGTGTGCTGCCGAGGCGAGCACAAGTGTCTGACTCTTGATTTTGGCTCAGGTCATGATCTCAGTGTCATGAGGTCGAGCCCCCTGTTGGGCTGGGCGCTGAGTGATGAGTCTGCTTGAGATTCTGTCCCTCTCCTTCTGCTCCTCTCTTCCTCCTCTCTCCCTCTGTCTCTGTCTCCAATCTTTAAAACAATTTTAAAATTTATTTTATCTATTAACATCATGATGAATTATTTGCTTCCTCTAAGAGAAGTAAAGTTCTTATTTTTTTAGTACCATGTCAAACTATAAACTTTCTGTTATTCCACAAAGCTTTTATTAAAACCTTTTTGTCATAAAAAAAACAGATACAGAAAAACACACAAATGCATGGCTTCATGGGTTCTGTTAAGGCCATATCACTTTACCACTCAGGTTAAGCAGTAAAACTTTCCTCCTCACCTCAGGAGTTCCTCCATTGCAACTCCCAACATAATCCTCTCCCTCTCCTGAAAGCAACTAAAATTTTGACTTGTAGAGTTATCACATCCTTAAAGTTTTATCACTGAAGTGTTCATCTCTGACTCTATAGTTTAATCTTGCTCAACTAAAACAATTTTTAATAGTCTCTTATAATCTACAGTTTTCCATTCATCCTTTTATTTTTTCCTTCCTTCCTTCCTTCCTTCCATCCATCCATCCATCCATCCATCCATCCATCTATGTGTTTAAGATCTTGGGGGAATGCTAACTACAATTTAAAAATTCTCTTTGTAGGAGAGGAAAACTTTTCCCTCTTCCCTTTTAGGTTCTTTTAACTGATTTGTTAATTAAATTGACATAAAACAGATTAACAGGAGAAAAACAAGTATGATACCCATAGGCAGCCAAGCTATGGAGGCTTATATGCCATCTTGAGTTAAGGAGGAGGGGTTGGGTTCTGAGACTCCGAAGGGGAGCAAGTTAATTTACAGGAATATGGGAAGGGTAAATGTTTGGTAAATATTTGCCGTGCTGTCAAGAGACAATGGGACACAGGAAAGAATTTGATCTTCAGGCCCTGTCAGCTTCCCCCTCCAGTTTACCACACTTAATATGCTTCGTAGTTATCTCTGGTGATAGTTCTCTTCCTGGGCCAGTCCCTTTATCTACGTCCTTTTAAGGAGCAGGTGAAAATTCCAAGTCTTTGGGCTGACTTTAGCTCAAAGTAATACGCATGCCAAAGTGACATATTTAGGGGGCGCTCATTCTGAACCACTTCGCTCTGTCCTCCATGCTCCATGAAACTTGGTAGTGGGATTCAGAGGCTTGATCAGACTAAGGTTTGAATGCTTTATTTCATCAGGAGGAATTTAATGCTGTTTTTCTCTTTTTCTGACGTTAGCTGCTGTTGGTGTTCAGTGCTTAGATCTATTAATTCATTGGGAGTTGCAAACAGTCATAATCTAGTTCTATGATTTCTTTGTCAAATCTTAGCTGGATAAAAATAGATAAAAAATAGATAAGAGATGTCCCCTTATCTGCAGTTCATATAAGAAAATCTGGATAAATGCTGGAGTCTTTCCCTTTAGTTATCAGTTTTCAAGATGAGTTGACTTCCTCATTGTTTAGTCCTTGTTTCTAGACTTATTCAGTGGAGGGAGGATCTCTATTTCCCTCTCTCTCCCTCTCTCACTCATGCAAACACAGATACACACACCATACAGTACTGCATATGATGAATTCATATTGACATTTCCTCTAAATTCAGGACTATAGATTTTTTTAAAAACATAACTTCTATTTATTTATCTTACTTAACCAAATTAAGAATCTTCTTTGCCAAGGATATAATGTATGACAGAATTGGAATAACTTATAATTACTTTTGACATACCTGTTATGGGAGGAACCTTAGGCTTAATGACCCTCCCTCAAGGTACATTACCATTTATGAATGCTCTAGGATAGAAATGCTTTAAATTTCTTCTGAATTTCTTGGTCAAATTCCTATAATTGTTCCTTTATTTTTTAAAAAATATTTATTTACTTTAGAGAGAGGGAACATTTATTTATTTTAGAGAATGGGAGGAAGGGGATAGGGAGAGAAGGAGAGAGAGAATCTCACACAGATTCCATGAGAAGTACAGAGCCGGATGTGGGGCTCGATCCCATGGTACTGAGCCAAAATCAAGAGTTGGATGCTTAACTTACTTAGCCACCTGGCATCCCAATTGTTCTTTTAGAGTTATTTTATATTTTAGCTCAATGCAAGTTTTGCTATCTTTTCATATCTTTGTCTCCTCTCTCTTATGTTTCTTCAACATGTTAGCCCCGAGAGTCTTTTTATAATCCTGTAACAAACATTTCCTTTAGAATGTCATCATATTAGGGTCTGTTTCCCAAATAAATGTTGGATTGGCATCTGTTGTATACTTTACTGAGCATTGGATGGTGAAATAAATTAATTAGAAGTGAGTTCTGTCATTGTGATCAGCAGGTATTAAACAAGAAGAGAAATCAGATAATCATGGAATAAATTTTTTTTGTATAGCACAATTAATGGCTCTTGTTTAATTTGTGAAAGATTCATATTGGTTGATAAATAATAGAATTATCATTGAAGATAAACACTCCTAGAATACCTTTTATTCTTATGTTTGAAGTTGTCAGAGTATTATACACTTTAACATAAATATATCTTGAAGTTCTTTTTAGAGTCTTGGCTAAATCTTTGAATTAGGAATATAAAATGACTTTTAATTTGAAAATTTTAAACCTATTTATTACATTAAGTAGAGAGTGACTGGAATTTTAATATATCTGCAACTATGGCAGAAATTGGTTTTGAATAATAAAAAAGTAACTAAGGAGGAATATAGAAAAGTGTACCAGTGGTCTTTTGAAAAGGAGACGTTCCCAGCCTGTTTCTCATGATTTATCTGCTACCTTCCAACAATGTGTTCTGTTATTGTGACTTGGCATTTACTGAGTACTTGCAGAAGAGTCTTCACTATACAACCTGATGCTAAGGATGCCACTAGGACTCTGTAAATTGCTCTTTGAAATCTGAAAAATTTAAAAGCAAGTTAAAAAAAAAAAACCTTAAAAATATTTTTAAAGATTTGAAAGCAAACCTAATATTCTTAAAGGCTGTTAGTGCTGAAAAGAAAAACATAGAATGTATACTGTGGAGATCAAATTCACATTACAATTTCAATAAAGATACTCTCCCATAATATTTAAACATGACACCTTTTCTTTTTTCTTTCTTTCTTTCTTTCTTTCTTTCTTTCTTTCTTTCTTTCTTTCTTTTTTCTTTCTTTCTTCTTTCTTTCTTTCTTTCTTTCTTTCTTTCTTTCTTTCTTCTTTCTTTCTTCTTCTTTTCTTCCTTTCTTTCCTTTCTTTCTTTCCTTTGTTTTGAGTGTACTTGTATGTGAGTGGGAAAAGGGCAGAGGGAAAGGGAGAGAGTGAATCCCAAGGAGGCTCCATACTTGGGGCTTAATATCAGGATCTTGAGATCATGACCTGAGCTAAAATCAAGAGTTAGATGCTTAACCAACTGAGCTACCCAGGTGCCCCTTGATCTCTTTTTAAAGGAAAACTCTAGTAGTTTCATTCTTTTAAAAGGAAATACTGTCAAATGATAAATGAATGAGTGATAAGAAAATTTAAATACTATAGTAATTTCAATTTTTTTGTGATTTTTAAATGGTTAAAATATAATAAACCCACTGGGAGATATGCAAACCCTTCTTTCTGGTGAATAGACATTATCAAAGACATATTAATATGCACTGTAGATGTTGATTAGTGTTAAATTGCCTAATTTCTTTATCTTTAACAAGTTTTGGTTACCACAAATAAAGTATAGGGGATATAGTATGAACTTATAGTGGATGTGATGTCAGCAATTGTCTGAGCCTATTTTTCAGATTGACATTACTGAGGTCCAGAAAATAAGATGACTTCTCCAAGGTCACATAGATAGATAGAGGTATGATTAGCAACCAGGATATCTGACTTTCTTTTTAAGTGTTATTTTTCTAGCACCTGTCTGCCTCCTAATGATGTTTCTACAGACTCGAAAACCCTGTGGGTGAGATAGGTTGATGTACACAGAGACTGGAAACAAGCCAGGTGTAAGACAGGAGGGACTAGCAAATTCTTAGGAAATGTGAGAGTATTTGCTCTCTTTGAAAGCATTAAGATTCAAATATTTAAAACATTATGACATCCAACTAGAATATGCCTACAGGCTAGCCAGTTGCCTTTTTGATGATCTAAAGGCATTTTTTTAAAGCCGCTTAGATATATTCAGTATCTAAGATGGGTTCACATACGTTTGTTTATAAGTAAGGATACAATTTCAATTATAGGTTAGACATTTTATTTTGCAGAATAAATTATAAATAAAAGGTTTTATAAAGAGGTCTGAGTAGTTGACAGTTTGCCCATCATGGTAGGATTGATTGATTCATTTATTTTATTGATAACTTTGGAGGCATTTCAGGAAGTATTTTTAATCCATCCAGTCAATCACCAGTCTCAAGAGTTGATCACTTTGCTGTAGGGCTGTGTGGTACCTGGTGGAGCTGTAAAGCTTCATGTTTTTAGATGCTGCAAAAAAAAAAAACAAAGATTTGATGGTTAAGAACCTGCTTACAAAGAGTATATAGTGCTTTTCAATGTATTTTGCTAGTCACTTGTATAATTTGAATTTTCTACCCAAAAACCTTAATAAAAGTTCAAAGTTTAACAGTAAAATGAACCCTAAATATATTTAATACTCATGTCAAAATCTCAGAATGTTTTAAGATCTATTTCCACTGTGAATCATGTCTTTACTATATGTTTAACCTTTGTGTTGATGCTAAATCAAACCAGTTTCTCACTAGGGCTTTTATTGCAGAGTAAGCAAAAAGGGGGAGAAAGGTAGGAGAAATGTGTAGCGACTTTTTTTTTTACAAACATTTATTATTTACTTATGTGCAAGACTGTAGATGCAAAGCAGTTAAGGAGTTTATTCTTGGTTGGGGAGACAACATTATCTTATAGGAAAAAACAGCCATAGATGCTAGTGAACTAGGTGTATCAATTGTTTACTGTTGACTATTAATACACTGAAAGAATACCTCATCCTGGCAAAAGCTAGGATGGTTTTAGATGGAAAGAAGAAATTTAGGGTGAAAGGGGAACAGTGTCTATAAAAGTATAATCATAGGAAGCCATTTGAGCTGTCAGGGATATGCAAGAACCTGTCTTTATCCAGAGTATACTAAACTAGGAAGGGCATTGTGTAAGCAAGGCAAACATGTTTTGTGTATCTACAATGTGCCCCAAAACTTTTCAAAAACTATTATACTTGAAATAAACTTATAAGTATTAAGACCACCTTCATTTTATTGATCAGGAAGCTGAGTAAGGCTTAAAGAAAGTGAAAAGATTTGTCTCAGGATTTCTGAATCCAAGGCTAATATGTGAAATGCACTTATCTTTCTTTATGTGACTTCGAGCTAGAAATGTAGAAACTTTGTTTTTATTGTCTCCTATTCACACTATTGGTGAGGAATGATTCCCTTCCTAGGATTGTGGGGATGGCCAAATAAACTACATTCAACACAAGACAGATGAAATTGACAGCAGTTTATTAATCACATAAACACACAGCCTAGGGGAGGAAGACATCACACACCACACATGGTTACATGATGGTTGCACTCGGGAGCAAAGTGAACAAGAATAATCTGTGGGAGACATTCATTGTAGTTTTAAGAGGGTGAGGTGACCTCTGGTTCCTGTGGGAAGCTATGATTGGCTATGTTGAGTCATTCTGAGGACTGGCAGGAAACTGAAACATACTATTCAGGGATGAGCAGGAGTTGTATTTTTGGTCCAATTGATAAACAGGATAGTTCAGCTAGAAGATGTCATACACAGCAGAAGAGTGAGAACAAAAGACTAGGCCAATCAAGACTTTCCTGGTTTCAGATGTCAAGACAGCATATAATACTAATTTAGGTCTTTCATCACACTGTTCTAAAACTGTAGGCTAGTTTTCTAACTTTCTACTGCCCCTCAAAAAGAAGTTTTGGTGTGTGTGTGTGTGTGTGTGTGTGTGTGTATGTGTTTTGTAGGTAGGAGCTCCTGACTATTGCTATTTATGCTAGTTTCCTTTTGTATTTCTGATACTTATCATTCTCTTACTATTTTTTAATTTATTTTCAAATGCTTTTTTCTTTTGGCCAAAGAAGGTAAGTGCCTTAAATGCAGGGAGTGTTTTTTTTTTTTAAGATTTTATTTATTTATTTATTCATGAGAGAGAGAGAGAGAGAGAGGCAGAGGGAGAAGCAGGCTCCATGCAGGGAACCTGATGTGGGACTCGATCCCAGGACTCCCAAGATCATGCCCTGGGCCAAAGGCAGGCGCCAAACCGCTGAGCCACCCAGGGGTCCCCTAGGGAGTGTTTTTAATCATCTTATTTATTGTTGCATTCCCACTGCCTAAAATAGTTTCTGGTACATAAAAGATGCTCAAAAATTTTGCCAAATAGAACAAATAAATATAGTTCTAAATTGTAGACTTAAAGGCATTTCTATTTGGTATTGAGACTTTCCTCAATCAGATTTATGCAATTAACATACATCAAGGGCCCTTCTTGTACCAGCTTCTATTCTTAGAATACAGTTTCTACAATTAAACAACTTTTAGCCTTGTGGGAGAGACAAATTAGTAAAAATACAATTGCAATACTTGATGACAATAGCTTTGAGAAAAAAAAGCATAAGGATTTTGTGGCTTTAAGGTGAAGTTTTATTTGAATAATCAGAAAGGAAGTCATGACTCTTTTTTTCAATCCAGATGAAGGAAATCCCCAACTTTTCTTAGCTACATAGTCCTGTATTGAGTATTCTGAACTTCTTAAAGACAGGATAAGTCAACAAAACTATATTTTAAAATTTTCATGATGGCATTTGATGGAGACAAAGGATACATTACAAAAGTTAGGAGTTTTTCTTTTTAAGATTTTATTTATTTATGAGAGAGAGAGAGAGAGAGAGAGAGAGGCAGAGACACAGGCAGAGGGAGAAGCAGGCTTCATGCAGGGAGCCCAAGGTGGGACTCGATCCCGGGTCTCCAGGATCACACCCTGGGCTGAAGGCAGCGCTAAACCACTGAGCCACAGGGCTGCCCGAGTTTTGTTTTTATATGAGTTTTGTCCACATATTAAGTGAATTAGGAAATGAAAGTGAAATTAAAAAGTAATGAAAATAGGTAATGAAATATGTACTTAGCATTTGTAGACACTGTGTTTGCTACCTATTTCATTTATATCTGTGGAACTGTCCTATTGACTTGTTGGTCAGTCTGAATGTGTTTTATGGGGTAAATAGTGCCTCCCTCCATAGAATTACATAGAATTGAAAAATATTTTTCCTCATCTGTCTCTGTGCAGTTTACAGAAGTTTGTGTTTACAAATAGAATGTGGAGTCTGAGATCCAGTTGACTATAATTCCAATTCCTTTATGGCCCTTTTTATACCCTTTAGCAATATAGACTAGCACAGAACCATCACCAAAAGGTGGGTTTATGTTTTCATATGTATCCCTGGTTTCCCCTGTTTGAAAATTTAAGCAGGAAATTTATAGGATTTAAGTCAAAGTGCCCTATAGGGAGTCTTAATAGTCTTCATAGTGTGATAGAAACATATTGAGGCTGTGTTCCTTCTGTTTGAAGGTGATCTTGGGATTTTACTATTTAGTAAATTAAAGAAAGGGATTGATGTCATGAATTTATCCTGGAATTCAGTAAAGGTAAAAGTGATTGCTACAAAAGAGACAGTCAGTATAAAAGGGCTTTATATTGATCTGAAACATAAGCCATAATTTTTTTCCCCCTTAAGAATACATTGACTAGGTTGGTACCAGCTTCATGAACATTTATGTGGGGGGGGGGGGGTGGGAAGTTAGGCTATTAACTGGATATGGATCTATTTATCTTGCGAGTTTTAAGGATGGCATTTATAAATGGAGTATATATTTAAAATCCTTTAAAACATCAAGTGATATAAAGAATAGGAAGATTTGGTATATTTCCATGAGATCCCTTTCTCTTTTGAAGTTTTGTTGTCATGCCCTTAGATAAGAAGGAAGTTATGTAGGTAAACCAGAGAGAGGCCACTCAGGTGAGGGTCGACCTTGAAGCCATAAAATTGATCCTATCTTTTACAAAGAGTAATATATCCTGATATTTTTCCTGTCACACTTTTTTTTAACGTCATGAATCAAATTTTGAGATCAGATTTTACCTCTCATTCCCCTGTGCTTCTTTCTCCCTTCCTGACCACCCCTCTTTCTTTCTCTCTCATTTTTTGAACACGTACCCTGATGACTGCTAATGGATATGGACTGATTTTGAGATTATCAAACTAAACTTCTTAAAACTTTAGTTATTTGCTTCTGTCTTTTATTCATAAAATAACTATTAGCACCTTGATTTCTTTATAGGTGGCTGCTTTCATCAAAGATCCTTATATGCAAACTCTTTTTATTTTGTAAATTCCTCTTGAAACCAAAATTAAATGGTAGATTTTTTTTCAGGGTTAATTTTGGGGGCTATATGATTTTGGTCTCCTCAATTATTCTTTTATGCCCTCTAATGGCAGCCTGAGGAAACTCTTAACTGGATCCAATTTCAAGAAAATAAACTTAAAAAAAAATAAACAAGAAATCACTTGAAGATTTTAATATAAATAAATTTCACACATCAGATATTTTTTCCTGTAGGAAAAAGACCATATGTTCATTTATTAAACTTTAGAAAGTAGATTTTCTGGTTGACTTGTCATCGTTTTAAAAATATTTAATTTGGATGATTGTTTTTAAAAACTCTATTTCTAGTTGTTAAAATCTTTATATGAGTATATTAGGGTGACAGATATTTTTCAAAAGTGCTTATTCGCTTTTGAATTAGTAAATATATAGGCATGTATATTCATACACAGATACACTTTACAAATCAATTCTGTATTTGTTGTTAGGTATAAATGGGAGAGGAAGATCCATATAGGATGAGAAAAAGGAAGATCATCACTTTTTACTATTTTAGTCCTATATGTTTTGAAAACAGCTAGTGAGAGTGGCCTGAGTCTCAAACATCAAGAGGCCTCATTGGAGATTCACTTTCAAGGTTTAAAACATCGAAGATAGACTTTCACCACATCTTAAAAAAATGTGCTTATATTAGCTGGTTCCTGCTTTGTATTATAAGCAGGTGTGTTAGGCTTTGTTTTATTGATTCTACTTTTAGTTCTCATTTTTGCTATTCTCTTTACATTTCTTTCTTCCTAGCTCAAGACTGTTGCCTTATATCCAGTTGCAGTTTTCCTGCTTCAAAACCATTCTAGAAATGTAGCTTTTGTTCTTGATGATGGCAGGAAACAGAATGGAGGCATCTGCCAACTGGTTGGAAAATAACTCCCTCCCTGCCCCCCCGTATGTCTATGTGCCTTTGTTGGTTGTCCCAGAAGAACTACACTATTTTCTCAAAATGCTGTTAGAAATTTTTCTTGCCTGAAGTGTTAACCTGGAAAAATACTTATAAACATTACTACAACTAGATATTATTAAATACATGTCTTAAGAGATACATGTTCATAATATTTTGTCTCCTTATAAAAATTTAAAGTTTCTCCGATATGATATTCTACTAAATATTGGAATATTCTCCAGATTTATATAAGAAGTAGGCTGAACCCCCCAAATCTCTTTGAACCAGGGACTGTAATGCTAATTATAATATCTCCTATTTATTGAACACCTATCATGTGCCAGGCTCTACACAAGAAGTCTTCATCTCAGCTCCACACAAGGAAGTCACTGTTCTCATCTGACTCACCAGAAAATTGATGCTCAAAGAGTTGGAATGACTTGCTCAGGGACGTGGTGATATTAGGTGCCAGAACTGGGTTTCTGACCCCACTATGACCTTCATGAGAAGGTTGTAGGAGAAGCCAGAATAGAGTTGAGTGTGCTTTTTCATTTTCTCCCTACTATTGTTTATGACTTTGAATGATCTTCAGCTTTAAAATCACATTTAAGAGACAAGTGTTGCAATAGAGCTTGATGAATTAGTGCTTTGCAGTTAGAAAAGGGTTCAAATTTGGATTAGGCCACTTCCTAAGTGTGAGACATCCAGTGACTTATCTCTTTCCATTTATAGAAAAAAGATAATAGTAACCATTTCATAGGAGCTTTATGAAGATTAAGTAATACCACTAACTCATGAAAAATACTTTATAAATAAGGGCTATTTGTGAATGCTGTTGTCTTATTTTAAGGATTAATGATTCAGCTTTAAAATAAAGAAATAAAAAATGCATGCTGTATCTGAATATTACTATCTAGGTACCTCTTTGTAACTAGATATTACCACACACATTTTATTCTACTTTACTGCTGAATAAGTGAAAGCACAAACATATATTTTTCTCTATGTTAATAAATGAAACCCAATATCCTTATATTTATACATGACTTGTAGTTAATTACTATTATTTTAAAAATGGAATCTTCCAAAAAAGTACAATTCCGATAAACTCATCTAACAATTTTTCAAAAAGATTTTTTACTTATTTATTTGAGAGTATGAGAGACAGCACAAGCAGGAGGAGTGGCAGAGGGAGAAGCAGACTCCTTGCTGAGCAGGGAGTGCAATGTGGGGCTTGATCCCAGGAGCTGGGATCATGACCTGAGCTGAAGGCAGACCCTTAACCTACTGAGCCAACCCCTAACAATAATTTTTTAATGCAACTGAATCTCTGGGCCAAAAATATAGTTTTTATATCTGGAAACTCTAAGGTTTTGTACTAGTTTGTGACATGTGGAGAGATGGAAGTGTTTTCTGAAACTAATTGGGAGAAACCCTGACTAAGGGAGATGGAGGGGTGCTAGATACTGTGCTGAGCACTTTGAATTAGAAACTCATCACAATCCCTGTTGGATACATTTTTCTTTTTTAATCACCCATTTTACAGATGAGAATCTGAGATTTAAGAGTGGCTAAATAACTTGCCTAATGTCACACAGCTAATAAGAGACGCAGCTAGATGGTTTACCTCCAGGTAGTAATGGCATTGCTATGTTCTGCTTATTGCTCCATCAAGCCATTTCCATTTTAAAATAACCACTTATAAAAATAAGCATGAGGGCAGCCCGGGTGGCTCAGTGGTTTAGCACCACCTTCAGCCCAGGGCATGATGCTGGAGTCCCAGGATCAAATCCCACATCAGGCTCCCTGTGTGGAGCCTGCTTCTCCCTCTGCCTATGTCTCTGCCTCTCTCTCTGTTTCTCTCATGAATAAATAAAATCTTAAAAAAAAAGCATGAAATAAAAGTGATACAGAAACTGCTTCAGTGAGGCTTGTTGGGATGAACAAAGGAAGAATACCGAAAATGAAACTTTCTAGTATTTGGAGCACAGCTACCCTTCCTGCACATACATTTCCTGAAGAATCATTCATTTAGACAAATTGTCACATTAAATTAACAATCGTTAAGTGACAGAGAATTTAAAAACTGCATGGTGAATTATTTTCTTCTTTGCTGGTCCTGGGGGGCACTCAGAATGATAATGCTATTACTTTAAGTAGGCTTGCATGTTGCTCATGGTAGGTAACCATATTACCATGCACCCCCCCTCCTCCACATTTGAACAAATTACTTTTTTTTTTTTCACTTTATGTCTGAAAAGAGGAGTAATAGATAGCTTTCTGCTATCCATTCTAAATATGCAGCTGTCTTATTGATTCCTCCTGGAGGAACTTGCTGACTTCAATAGGTGATATAAGAATAAAAGAATTTAGCTGTTCATATTACTCAAGGGTAGAGAAGTATATGTCTTCTTTATCCTCTAGCCATGCAGACCCCTAAGCATTTTTCATAATGCATCTGGTTTTTCTATTTGAGTCATTCTCTTATCTTCAAATACCTTGTAACACTTCCCCAATGGGGCTGCAGTTTGCTGCCTCAGCAAGTTAACTGTAAAACTTAAAACTTTTATGTTTAATAGTGTGAGGCCACTTGGGTCTTTCTCCTAAGTGATGAATATGATAAAACATGACATTTTGTTCATTTCTGGTACTATTTACTGACTGACTGATTAGAACAGAAAATAAGTCTTTAAAAAAAAGCCCAGATCTTAGAATATAAGATTTTAAATTTTTATTTGAAACTTAAAGAATGAGCTCACTTACATTTTAATCTGGGTTTTAGAAACAACATTATTAGTTTGAAGGCCTTTAAATTTTCATCGGGGGAAAATGTCATGTCCACAGAGTTAGAGTGCCAGGTTCTAGTCCTGGTCCTGTCATTTCATAACTTTGGGAAGTAATCTGCCCCTCTAAGCCTTAGCTTCTTCATTTATAAAATAGTCTATCTTTCTATCTCACAGGGTCATTGTGGTGGTTAAATGGGTAGTCTCTAAAAACCTTCATAAATCACAGTTCTATAAAAGTATAACACATTTCTATTTCTTTTTTTTGTTTATTATTTTTATTTTTTTAATAAATTTATTTTTTATTGGTGTTCAATTTACCAACATACAGAATAACACCCAGTGCTCATCCCGTCAAGTGCCCCCCTCAGTGCCTGTCACCCATTCACCCCCACCCCCCGCCCTCCTCCCCTTCCACCACCCCTAGTTCATTTCCCAGAGTTAGGAGTCTCTATGTTCTGTCTCCCTTTCTGATATTTCCCACACATTTCTTCTCCCTTCCCTTATATTCCCTTTCACTATTATTTATATTCCCCAAATGAATGAGAACATCCACTATTTGTCTTTCTCCGATTGACTTACTTCACTCAGCATAATACCCTCCAGTTCCATCCACGTTGAAGCAAATGGTGGGTATTTGTCGTTTCTAATGGCTGAGGAATATTCCATTGTATACATAAACCACATCTTCTTTATCCATTCATCTCTCGATGGATACCCAGGCTCCTTCCACAGTTTGGCTATTGTGGACATTGCTGCTATAAACATCGGGGTGCAGGTGTCCCGGCGTTTCATTGCATCTGTATCTTTGGGGTAAATCCCCAACAGTGCAATTGCTGGGTCGTAGGGCAGGTCTATTTTTAACTCTTTGAGGAACCTCCACACAGTTTTCCAGAGTGGCTGCACCAGTTCACATTCCCAACAACAGTGTAAGAGGGTTCCCTTTTCTCCGCATCCTCTCCAACATTTGTGGTTTCCTGCCTTGTTAATTTTCCCCATTCTCACTTGTGTGAGGTGGGATCCCATTGTGGTTTTGATTTGTATTTCCCTGAAGGCAAGTGATGCAGAGCATTTTCTCATGTGCATGTTGGCCATGTCTATGTCTTCCTCTGTGAGATTTCTCTTCATGTCTTTTGCCCATTTCATGATTGGATTGTTTGTTTCTTTGGTGTTGAGTTTAATAAGTTCTTTACATTTCTATTTCTTTAAAGACAGTTATGCATATCTGCTTTTAGCAACTTGAATGGCTCTATTATTCCTGGCTAACAAGAAGAATTTGCAAACATGCACTGAACCCCAGTTGAATGAGCAGCATGGTGCTAAATACCTAGGAAAGTTTCCCAACTTTCATGTTTTGACCTGGCCTTCAGAATGGCAGGAACTAGAGTAGCCAGAAATCTGGAAAGGAGCAAGCACATACACTTGCTAAAGTGTATTGTATCAATTATAGTATTTTCTGTGTATGTTGTGATGTGAAAACTTGGGAAGCCCTGCCAAGATGATTAAAAACCAGAGCACATATATCCTCTGTTTCTCTGAAGGTTATAATCTGATGGGGCAGCACACTGGATACTTCAGATGATTTAAGAACAATTACAAAGCATAGTATTGAATTTAAAAAGCCAAAGTGCTGTTTGGATACCCTTGTAATGGGAAAGATTTGAACTGGTAAAATAAAATGAACTTGGAGATTAAGCTTTAAGTAGGCCTTGGCCATGAATTGTGCAGAGAAGGAGATGGTTTATCACTAAAATTGGAGGAAAGTAAGAAAAGATCCAGAAGGCAAGAAGAAGGTGGCACGGATGATATTGTTGTTTTCGATGATTTCAGCCAAATTAGGCTGCCAGGGGAGAGCTTCATTATGATCCGTTGAAAGAAAGCTGTGAAGGTTACACTGAAGAGTTTGGGTTTGCCAGCCATATTAATTTCCTATTGCTGCTGTGACAAACTTAGTGGCTGAAAACAATTCATATTATCCTACAGTCTTGGAGGCTTGAAGTCTACAATGGGTTGGCAGGACTTGTTCCTTCTGGAGGCTCTAGGGGAGGTTCTATTTCCCTGCCTTTTAAAGTTTCTAGGTATCACTCACATTCCTTGACTCATGATCGCTCCTGTGCATCACTCTGATCCCCTGCTTCTGTCATCATATTGCCTTCTGTCTGGCTGTGACCCTCCTATGTGATTACCTTGGCTCCGCACATATAATCCAGGGCAAACTCCTAGTCCCCAAATTCATAACTTAATCATATTGCATAGTCCTTTTTGCCATTCAAAATAACATAGTTACAGTTTCTGGGGAATAAGATGTGGACATCTTTGGGGAAGGGCATTGTTCAGCCTGTTGCACTGGTATAGTTGGTATGTAGTTCTAGGTTTTGAAAAAGTTCAGATGATTTTGCTTCTTGTATATGATATTTTCTTTTTTTTAATTTAAATTCAATTAATATATAGTATATTATTAGTTTCAGAGGTAGAGTTTAGTGATTTATCACTCTTATATAATACCCAGTGTTCATTATATCACGTGCCCTCCTTAATGCCCATAACCCAGTTATCCCATCTCCCCACCTCCTCCCCTAGAGCAACCCTCAGTTTGTTTCCTAGGATTAAGAGTCTCTTATGGTTTGTCTCCCTCCCTGATTTCATCTTGTTTTGGTTTCTTTATAGTAGTGTGTGTGTGTGTGTGTGTGTGTGTGTGTGTATCACCCATGTGCATACACCCAGGCAATGTTGTCTAAAAAAAAAAGCATTTTATGTCTGATTAAATATATGCCATATATGAATACCTGTATTGTATGAATGAATTGTATTTAATTTTCCATTGTATACCCATTGCCTACTGAAATGTCAGGCACTTGGTAGATTCATAGTAATTCAATGAAGTAATATTTGAAAGTAATTAGCCTCCCTTGATAAGAAAAAATGGTATTTACCAGCTAGAATAAGTCCATTCTATCACATGGATGATTTAGATGAATTATTTAAGGGAATAAAAACCTGTGTAGACAGTAAGAGGGTGGATGGTTAGCCATGACAGATGGAGTTCACCATCATACCCTCTGTCTCATACCTTACCACATTGTGATGTTATTACTGATTTACTTGACAACTTCACCAATGTAAATAACGAGCAACTTAAACTAGCACTTCCTCTTCTACCTCTTCCTCCATATTCTTCTCCATTTTCCATTTCTAATGCTTAATATAATTATAAGCCCATAGCAGATTCTTTATATAACTTTCCTATATATTGTCAACAACTAATTAGAAAATACAGTAACAAAAAATCCCATTTAGTTTAGCAAAAAAAAAAATCTGGAAATAAACTGTATCTAACAACCTTTTATAGGCTATAAAAATGAAATTCCTAGTAGAGAAGTTTCAATAAAATTGGATTCTAGTCTTGACTAAATATCCAAATTTAAGGCATTTCCAAGTAAATTTTCAATGAGATTAGTTTTGTAATTTGACAAAATGATTGAAAAGTTTATGTGAGAGAAAACAGATATGAGAACCAAATCTAAAAAAAAAAAAATTAGATCCCTACCTCCCACCATAATAAAAACTGCAGACTGTCATATTTTGGAAATTAAAACACATGAATCAGTAAATCAGTCTTGTAGCTGGGAAAGCATTCTAAAGCAGGCCATCTCTACAGAAAACCACATAATGAAAGAGTAGTAGATTTGATTATAGAACAGGCCAGGACAAACGTGATTAATGTTTGTTTAGTTCAGGCATCCTAGCTTTCCCAGATTATCAAAGAGGATCTTATAATTGTCAGCCAAATTGAATTTGTCACCCCTTCCTCTTGTATAGAAGCTGCATATTTCTTGTTAGAAATAGTTGATGTGCATAATAAACTTGAGATTAAGAGCATGCTCGTGTGTGAGTGCACCTAAGGGAGCATTTGTATGGGAGAAGAGGGAGAGGAGGATGGGATAGGACGGGGGGAAGGTGGGTAGTGGAGAAGGAAAGAAAAGCACCAGTTGAGAGATCTCAGCTGTGGAGGAGTATGCTTCGGAAGGCAGCTGTGCTGTCTGAATTATATTTATTGGCCAAAAGAACGAACCCCAGGTAATGGCATATGAGGTGACAATCTGTCTGCAGCCCCATACTTTATTGCAGGGATGCGGATATCTCAAGAGGGTGTAGGGGAGTGAGAAAAGGGTGTAGAAGCAATGTGTCACCCTTTAATATTCATCTCTTCACTTCCACTGTCATCTGAGTGACACAACCTGCTAACCACTCTATATTTGGCATGCTTCCTCTCACACAGCTCTTGATATTCATTTCAAACAGCCTTCATTTGGATGAAAACACTATGGTAGCATGAAATGACTTGCCCCTAGGCCCATGTGATTTGGAGATAGCTCTATAGGTAAATTCTTCCTCTCAGGTAGAATTAACCACAGATGTACCAATATTAAGCCCTAGGGAGCTTACTACACTAGTGAGTTCCCTAGAGTTGGCTACTTCTTTGAAAACTATGTGAACATGATATACCAAATGAAACCCAAAGGCCAAAATCTCATCTCAATGGAATCTGCGGTTTTAGACTTGTGAAACTTATTTAGGTGAAACTTGGGTTTCCCACAGCTGTGCCTGAGTCTTCTCATGGCAAGAGTCTTTACATCACTGCCGACAGCTTAGGGAACACATCTGCTTAATTTATTGCTATGGTCAGTTCTGTCTGCAGAGGAAATAATGGAGATAAACGTATTAGACTCTAGTTATGTAATAAATCACACAGTCATTTTAAAGGCTGAGTTTTGAAACATAGATGAAATGTGAATAAGTGCGATGATGCTAAATTTAATGAGTATTTAGAGGGAGGAATAGCAAGGAAATTCATTCTTTGCAAAATGATTCCTTAATTATGGCTACTGCTGGAATAGTAGAAATATCATCATCCTATCTTGTCTCAAGTTCATAAAGAGATTTTTCAAAGGACCTGCCTGTAGAGAAAGGTAATACGCAAGTGATAGTTAAGTACAATTACAGCTAAATTAGTGGATTTAAGACTTGATAGTACTATTGTTTCATAAAGTATTAGAGATTTTTAAAAAAGATTTTATTTATTCATGAGACACACACATACATAGAGAGGCAGAGACATACGCAGAGGGAGAAGCAGGCTCCCTGTGGAGAGCCCAATGCGGGACGCAATCCCAGGACCCCAGGATCCTGACCTGAGCCACCCAGGCACCCATAGACATTTGTTTTAGTCATTAATCCCTAATGAAAAATACAATTTTGATATAGATTTTTTAATTGCTGGAATTGATAGATTCTTAAAAACAAGCTTTATTCTCTTAGGCTTTTGCATGTCACATGATGTCACAGGATTAGGTCCTTGAACAAGTCTCCTCACCTCCGTGTGCCTCAGTTTCACTTTTATTGAATACGAGTATGAACTAGTTTATTTCTAATTTTTTTTCACCTCTAAACTTGAATGATTTCAGTGGTCTTTGAGTATATAGAGCACCATGTATAGCTTGGTTTTCCTGTTAATGACCAAAGAAAACAAAGCAAAACAGAATTCTAAAATTTCTATGAGGACATTTATGGTGTGTGGCTCACTTAACACATCTGTGGAATGCCTACTGCCATACTGCAATTTTAAGGGACACCTTTTCCCCACATTTTAACATTTATGAGTTTGAGATTAGTTTTACACGTGATGGCATGCAATAATTCTACCTTTAACAGCATTTTTCTCTTAGGGGTACCTAAAATAAGGGCTCAATTTATTCTTATTCTTTATGGAGTCCTAGGGTTGGTGAAATTCAGAACATGTCAGGCAATGTGCTATGTGCTGAGGTTCCTGGTTCCTGCTCTGATAAAGCTTCCATTCTAAACATATAACCACAGAAAGAAGAATTAAAACTGCAAGAATATTTGACAAATGCTGTGAAATTATATCACAAATGTCCTCATCCGGTACCACCTTCTTTCTACCCTCAGCGCTTTCTGCTTCTCTGCATAAACTATTCGCTCCACATCATAAATAATCTCTCTTCTAAATTGTATGTGCTTAAAGAGTACATAATAAATTTAATACATTATTTCTGGGATCATATTTTATACCAATGAGGTCCTCATATGGCTCGGATGAGGGGAAAATGTGAGTGGTTTCTTTATAAGAATATTTGTCAATAATTGAATACTTATTTTCCACCTTCTGCCCCAAATTTAGTGTCCATTTTTATGGACCAATTTAATCTTCGTCTGACTTTTTTTTTTGGAAGATTTTATTTATTTATTCATGAGAGACACAGAGACAGAGTGAGAGAGAGGCAGAGACACAGGCAGAGGGAGAAGCAGGCTCCATGCAGGGAGCCTGATGTGGGACTCGATCCCGGGTCTCCAGGATCACACCCTGGGCTGAAGGCAGCGCTAAACAGCTGAGCCAGCCACCTGGGCTGCCCCTTCGTCTGACTTTTTAAAAATGTTCACAATTTGTGCTATTCAGTGTCTCAATCTATAAGTAGTTACCATTCTATAACATCTTTTTAATTTTTAAAACTTATGATCTTGGCTGCAGGGTTTTTCACTGTGGACTTGTATTCAGAATGGATATATGTTACAAGAGGTAAAATCACACTTTTCTCTTCTTTGGGAACCACAGCCAAAGCATGAGTTCTATGCCAGTTACAGGTAGAGCCCCTCTGCTTGACATAATCAAAATGATTTGCTCTTGTTATTGAAAATGCCAAGAGAGGCAAGAATAGATGGATGTAAGAAGGGAGTGGGGGGAAGGAAAAGTATAGAGGAAGTGGCAGGTGAGTGGTATGGTAGGCAATCAAAGCTTTGTACTTGAAATAAGACAAAGAGATGACCCTCGGTATGTCTGGGTGGTCAACCAGTTGAGCATCTGTCTTTGGCTCAGGAAGTGATCCTAGGGTTCTTTGATCAAATCCCACATTGAGTCTGCTTCTCCCTTTCCCTATGTCTCTGTCTCTCTCTCTGTCTCTCATAAAAAAATAAATTAAAAGAAAAAAAGAGAGAGATGACCCTCAGACTGGGCTGTCAACATGGGATCAAATGCACAAGGCATACGACCCCCCATCTGGTTTGGTTCTCTTTATAGAAGAAAAATATGACAAAATTTGTAAACAAAAATAATCTTTAACTATATTTACATTCATTAATTCTTTTCCATTTGCCCATGTATTTTTTTATAGTAGCAAAATTATAGATATATTTCCATATTTACTTTTCTGCTAAACTTTGTACTTTGCAACAGAAGTATTTTTGCCATCTAATTACATAGTGTTCCAAATAATAATGGTCATGCCTGCATCATTCATTCATTCAACCAATATATTTTGAGTATCTACTGTATACTAGGATTTGCTATTGGTAGTAAAAAAAAAAAAACCCAAAACAAACAACAACAAAAAACCACCCACCTAAAAAACAGCCAGAACTTCTGTAAGATTTTATTAAGTAGAAAATGACCTTAATTAATTATTCCCACATTGCTAGACATTTAGGTTGTTTCTAATTTCCCCAAAGGGAACCTCTTTGTGATATATGTGATATATTTTTATATAGATAGATAGATGCTTATCTTTCCTTTGTATTATTTCCTTAGAAATAGTTGCTGTCTAAAGATGTGAGCATTTTAGAGTGATAAATTTTTGATTTACAGTTTATATCAAGATTATTATTTGCTCACAAAGGATGACGAAAATTATACCATTGTTTGACTAGTGTCATTTAAGATGGGGATATAGAGATTTTATATAGTTCTACATTTTATAACTATGTATGAGGTTTTGGTAAATAATTTGAATTATTTATATTAACTTAATTGTGTTTAAGGTTTTCTAAAAATATAGTTTTAGTTCTATAGAAATTAATGGGTATGGGGTCCACTTGTGAATACCTAGAACTAATAAAATAGAAATGGTCAAATAAAAATAAATGTGATTTCCAGAAATGCTACTTAACCAAAGGTAGCGACTTTATGGAAAATGGAGAAATATTCACTGTCAAAGAAACCTAAGCTTTGAACAAACCCGGGAAGACATTTTCTTGGAACTAATCCTAATTTTACAAGAGATGTAACAGATGATCTAAGAAGTCCTTTGCTTTCTGGGACACTATAATAAAAAGATAATTCATGTTTCCATTGTACTACATAGGGATTTAGAAACATTACTCATACCCATCACCTGCTCATTGGTGAAAGATTAAAATCCTTGTAAATAATATGCACATATATGTGAGCATCATACATTCCTTATAACTGCTTCTGATGTATGTATCCTTCTCTGATAAAACCACCTCCAAAGCTTTATGGACATTCTTTCTAGCCATTCCCATGGGATATGGGCATGAACATATCAGTTACCTCTTTCAGCAAACAACTAAAAATGAGTTTTAAAAAAAACAATGCAGCAGCTTTAATTTTTAAAAAATATAAAATCAAACTGACATGTCAACTAGGCTATTGGGAAAGGGCTGCAAACAATAGATACAGTTTTAAAAGCAAAAACCAATTTTAAAAAAACTACTTAAATAGCAATGAATTATTGATCATGGATCACAGACTTTCTCTTTAACGTGGTAAATTGGTCTGTTTCATTCTTTATTATATAGAGAAAGGCTTATGTTTTCAACATTTCCAAATATAATTGTTTTTCTTTTCTTCTCTCTCTCTCTCTCTCTCTCTCTCTCTCTCTCTCTTTTTAACTGCAGTGATATTGGCTCCCAAATCATGAAGACTTAATTTTGATAGAATTCCAGTATTAAAAAAAAAAAAAAAAGAATTCCAGTATTGTCAGTATTATGAAAAAGAGAAAATAAGATAGCAAATTCCAGCAGGGGAAAGTGACTGCACAGATACACTATGTAAAATAGTACCAGAGGCAGAATTATAAAACAGTGTTTTTCAAATGGCCTAATCTAGCATGGTCCTTTTACATCACAATTTACCATCAAAAGTTGTATAACCAAATCTTGGAAATAGAAACTGTGTAGTTCTACTTTAACTTTCTGACAAGAAGCTGTTTTGTTCTCAACCGTTTAGAGATGCTGTGTATGACTCCATAACTAATTGGGGGAAATATCCCACTTAATTAGTGGGTAGATCTCAGCTTGCTCAAGCATCTGGAACAAAACCTAGTGTTTGAATCTGTTGTTTCCCAGAGGTCATTCACTACAGTTAGTCCCTATTCACAACATTTCCATATGTGTGTCACTTTAGTTTTGTTAAAATCTTGATGGTGTATTTATTGTGTGATTAGGGGACTATGGTAACTTTTATGTATCAGGAGGGTTGTAAGGATCAAAGTTAGATTTCTGTATGTAAAAGCCCATTTTACTTGAATGTATAAAAATGAGAGGGCCTTTGTTGGTTATGTTTATCACCATGGTTGTGTCAGATAACTGTGATATGTCCCTCAAATGAAAAGCCAACATGAAGATGGTCATAGGATAACAAGAAAGTGGAAACTTGGTCGTCTGGCTTTGAATGCTGTGAAAACAAACTAAGGAGCAAACTGTTTTAGGGAAGTGGAAACAAAGATGCCATTATTCGTTCCCACCTGTGCTGCTACTACTATATCCTGGCTCTAGACTCTGGCTTCAGTTTTGCTCTCCTCATTCATTCTCCAACCTGCATTCACAGGCCCAATTCTGACCCTGCTTAAACCCTCAGTATCTCCCAGTCACTATTTACCATTGAACATATGTCCTCTCTCATCACTGTTATATACTCCAACTTTCTTCATTTCACTACTTTGATTTTTGTACTCAACAATTATGGAATACTTGCAGCTCCCTGGATGCACCCCACTCAGGATGGTGCACCTGCTGCTTCCTCTTGGCAGTTAAAGATTTCTAGGCTTCAATTTGTAGAAACCTCAATATAAACTGCCTCAGACAATAAACATGCTGTTTCACATATTGGGACATTTGGGATAGCTCCCCATAACAAAGAATTCATTCAATGAATGTCATCAAGGACTCAGGTTTTCTTCTAGTTTCCTTCTATTATCTTTGATCATTACATTTTTCTTTGGGCTGAAAACAAGATGGTTGTAGCATTTTCAGAACAAAGTTCCAACACAAACATGTGAATACCCAGAGTCAGAATTTGATCA
Source organism: Canis lupus dingo (assembly GCF_003254725.2). Lineage (NCBI taxonomy): Eukaryota > Metazoa > Chordata > Mammalia > Carnivora > Canidae > Canis > Canis lupus. Next base: position 42,291,140 of record NC_064265.1, on the reverse strand, counting down.
CATACTCATTCCAGTACCCTTGGAACTATCCTTAGACCTGTGGTTGTCAACAGGGGGGATATTTAGCAGATATTTAGCAATGTCTGGAGATAATTTTGGTTGTTGCGAGTGAGGGGGGAGGTTGTGCTACCATCATCTAGTGGGTGGAGGCCAACCATGTGGCTAAACATTTTACAATGTACATCCTCTCCTTCATTCACTCTTCAAGGCCAAAACCATTGAATTACCCAGTACCAAATATCAGTAGTGCCATGATTGAGAAACTCTACCTTAGACCAGTTAGAACTGCTCATGGATCTGGGGGGAAAGGGTTTGCTTCTTCTGAAGCATATGATTGTGTGTGGGAATGTTGGGTGTCTCAGCAAAAATAGAGTTCTGTTAAGAAAGAATAAGGTGGGGAAGAATGTTGGATTTGTAACCAACAGTGTCTACTACAATCTGCCCGGATTCTTTTTTTGTTCTTTATCAGTTGTCCAACTCCAATCTACTCTATAGAAAGCACTTTCTTTGGAACATCTTCTCTGAATATAACCCCCTCTTCCCAAATACTTTCTCCTGGCTGGATTTCATATTTCCTATGGAATCCTAAAATATCTCCTACCATATCTTTCCCTTGGAATTTCAATTATTCTTTTTCCAAATCTTTTACTAGTGTGTAATTGTTTTAGATGGTAGGGACTATGGCCCTTTTATGTCAAAAAGTTTCCCCAGGAAGCAAAGTGTACATCAAATAGTATGTGAACAATATGTGCTCATTCAATGAAGATGACTCACATCCCTAAATTTATCTCCTTGTGACCTACGCCTCTGGGGACTTCCTGAAGTTCCATCAGTCAACCCTGGCTTTGGGACCTCAAACCTGACACAAAAATACCAAGATGTGCCCTATTCTAGACTTGTTCTCTGCCTTCCACCACTACCACTACTCCCTAATGGCTTCTATACATGTCCACCCTTCTGTGTTTAGTATATAGGTCATTGTAACCACTACCATCATGAAAATATCATGAGGTGTTTGTCTGGCTGCTACTCAGGGAATATGATTTTGTTTGTTTTGGTGTATATTCATATTAAGAAAGGACAAAACAGAAGAAATGTTCATGAGAATCACTACTAAATGGTTAAGCTGTAAGAGTTCTATAGGGAAATTGGAATTTTGCCAGATATTTATTTTAGCTTCACCAATTGGTAGGAAGGGAAAAGGAATATTGTGACATGTAGTAGGTACTTCAATTAGACCCTGACAGAATCAATTGCTGTTCTTTGTTGAAGTAATGTAAACAGCATTTTGATTTGAAACTCATCTGGTAAGGATGTAAATAGCTGTGTTTTCATGTTCCTTCACAAAAGCTTTATTTTCTAAAAACAATTGATAACAGCGAAGTGTATCTTTCCTTTCAAAACCAAGGTTTTAGAATGGATTTGTATTCATATAATTTTATTGTATATCAGAGAGTAGAATATATTCTCTTTAAAACAGCAGGAGAAAAATAAAGAAATCTCAATTTAATTAAGGTGATGTTAAAGTTGATGTAGTTGGAGATGCATATGAGCTTTTCAATGTAAGCTTTTACTTTCAGGGGTCTATAAGATGACGGTAAAGTCTTCTTAAGCAGAAAGTTTTAATAAAGACACAAACTGATTTAGCATGTTCCTAAGAGAAAAATATTAAAGTTGAGAGAAAGGAAATATATAGAAGATTTATTTTTTATTTATTTATTTATTTATTTATTTATTTATTTATTTATTTATTTTCTTTTATTTTTATTTATTCACCTGTATGCTTAGAAGATTTATTTTTTAGAGCACTATTTGAAATTCCTTTTGTACACGTGGTACACTTGACATAATATTCTTTGAAGTAATGTATACTTGAATCTTTAAGTCAAACACCACTGGCTTCTGAAAGTACCGTAGGACCTTTAGTCTGTTCACTTTTCTCCATCTCTACCATTATAATTTTGCTTACAGCACTATTACTTCCTCTAGAGCCCCTGCTGTGGGCTTCTGACCGCTCACTCCCTTCCATCCCTGTTCCCCACGTCAGCCCTTCACCAACTAAAATATTGAACTGAATACATATGTCACTCATTTTCTTGATACCCTTCAATGATTTCTCATGGCACTAAAACTTAAATTCTTTAAGACACAAGGACCCTCCTGATTGTACCCACCTCTCCAGGGTCTCTCACTCTTCCTCACAAGGGTTCTTGAGACCCTCTCAGGTAAAAACTCCATGTTATGACCATAAGCCTCACCTGAGTAAGCTCCTCTGTGGATGCTCTCTGCTCTGTTCTGTTTCAGTCATACCGGTTTTTAATTATTTGTTGCCTAAATACATGAAGCTCATTTCCGTTGTAGGGTCCTCAAATTACTCTTACCTCTGCCTGGAATCTTCTTCCCTTAGATCTTTACTTGGCTGGCCCATTCTTGTCAGTCATAACAGTTAAAATATCACCTTCTCAGTATGCAATTTTTGAATCATTAAGTTGTATACCTGACACAAATATTACACTCTATGTTAACTGGAATTTAATTAAAAACTTAAAAAAATCACCTCCTCAAAAGAATATTCGCTGCCAGAGAACCTAGTGTCATCCTCTAACCTCAGTTACTCTTTATGATCTATTCCAGTATTGTTCCTTTTTTTTTTTTAAAAAAACATGTTTTTCCCTATCCCAAAATTATAATGTCCCTCTCTTTCCCCTCACCCCTTCCTTCCCCTTCTCTCTCTTTTATGTTTATTGTTTCCCCTACTGGAGTGAAAGGTTCAGGAGAAAAACCTTTTCTTTTTTTGTTAACATCAGTACCAAGAATGGAACTTGGAATATAATTGACATTTAATTATTGTTTTTGAATCTTGAATAAATAAAGCTTCTCTTTGAATTGGAACTCATGCAAATTGATTTTGATTCTTCATCATGGAGTATGATTCTACCAACTTTTCACCTGGTAACTCCTACTAATTTTTAATGCATTTCCTTAGGGAGGTTTAGTGTAATCTTTACATCTTTTATTTTACCCTTTACATACACACACACACACACACACACACACACACACACACACACCTGTGTGTTCATAATAAGTATGCTGTAAATAATTTTAAGTGCATGGGGAGAAGTCAATATATTGAAGTATTTTTTTTAAAGAGTGTATTTATTTATTAATGAAAGACACAGAGAGAGAGAAAGAGAGAAAGAGGCAGAGACACAGGCAGAGGGAGAAGCAGGCTCCATGCAGGGAGCCCGAAGTGGGACTCGATCCTGGGTCTCCAGGATCACGCCCTGGGCTGAAGGTGGCGCTAAACCGCTGAGCCACCTGGGCTGCCCTATATTGAGGTATTGATGAAGGAACTTAAGTTTTTTTTTTCTTATGCAATTGCCGTAGGTAAACCAGGTCATAATCACCCTGTCTAAAGTAGATGTCTAAAGTAGATCTCATTTTATTATGCTTAATACTATAGAAAAATCCCATTAAATAAATAATGGTGTCTGATTTAAAACATTGCCTAATTTAAGAACATATTGAATCAGAATACTTTACATGCTGTAGAAAAGAGAGATCATCTATGTGTTGCTATTTTCATAGAGCGAAACTGAAAATAATTTAGGTAGCCAGCCCTAAGACTTTATATGTCATATTCTAGTATGTCTTGTTTTAAGGTAAGCCAAGCAAGCAGTGACATATTTTTGGAATAATTAAGAACTGGTAAAGCATAAATAAGATAAAATTACAATTTTACTTATGATCATAATGAAATATTTCAAATAAGCCCATACTAAAGACTTTTAAAAATGATTTTCAGGATAACTTGAAAGATAACGCATTGGAAAGGTTCTTGCTTTTCTGTTTAACCGTCTGATGATAGGCTCCCTATCACTCTGAAAGTACAGAAGATGGCTGTGACTGATGTAGAAACTGTAAAGGAATTGTGGGCCGAAGGTTTCAGGGATGGGGATATCCTGGCTATTACCACTTTCTAGTGGTATGATTTAAGGAATCTTTCTTTTTCTGAGTCCAAGTTTTTTCACCTGTAATTGGGCATAAAAAAATACCTCCTGAGTTATTGATGAGGATTAACAAGAATGTATGTGAAACAAATTTTGTGAATGGCAAGGAACATTTGTGTACAAATGATGGTCGTAATTATTTTGAAAATGTTTTCAGTCTGACCTCAAAGATTTCCAGTTAGTTAGAAGAGATTGTGCTAAGGGTAAAAGTCATTTATAGACACAGACTTCAAAAGTTCCATCAGAGTCACCATGCCTTGAGCACAGAGCTGCTACTAGAGAAGATAAAATGTAGGTGTCACAACCAAAGGGACAGTACCACTGACTTGTCCACCCATAAATACTTGAGCCTGTAGATGGAACCTTTCGAACTTGGACTTTACACATGCAGAGCAGTGCACATTCAGCATATTTCCCAATGTCTTCCTTCTGACTCCATAATCCTGGCTGCTTATGGCTAGGCAAATAACATCAAACAGCTTGTAATAATACATGGCTGTTTAGCTAGTTACAGTTGTTGGTCAGGTAAGATAAAGTAAGCCCCACTCAGAGAGAAAGACACAATTCAGAATTGAAATTAATATATATCAAATAGAAGAACTGCCACTCATCCGTGGATAACCAAAGTTCTGTTAGATTTGGTTCCTTCTGACCACCTCCTGGGCAGATCTGTAACATTAGGATCCACCTTTGCTCATCTCCATCTTGGGGTAGATGTATAAATCAGGGAGATGTCCCAAAGGGACAAATGTACTCCAGCCTTTCTGGACATGTGCTATTGTCTCTTTGTGATTTGGTCATACTACTAGTTTTATATGCCAACAAAGGGCATTCATTGAGGTCATTTCGTGCATTATATAGGGGGACAGCATTGTGACATTAAGGAATGTGAGAATGTCCAGAGAAGCACAGCAACCAGAATTATCACAAAGATAACAATTTTTCCCCCTTCCCCCTGAGAGCCACGTTAGCACCAGATATTGATACTAGATGACCATTGCATGAATTGTTTGGAATGATTTTGTTTTTCCCCAAATTCCCACCATCATAATGAAGAATGATCCTTTACATGACTCCTCTTTCTGCAAAGTACTTAATGCTGATATTTTCCAAGAAATGAGATAATGTGTCTCAACCTATTATATGTCGTAGACATAAATTCAGAGTTGTTGTCAACGAAACTGGACTTTCATCAGCATTCTGGGGATAGACTCTTAATATTCTTGCAGAATTTATTTTATATTTATCACTTAAGCAATAAGGAAATTAATCCTAGTTTTCTGACACTCAAAGCCTTGCAATCATGTTTATCTAGTTAAATTTATAGCTAAAATTCTTTTAATTTTAGTATTACATTTTTCCCTTTCTATTCTCATCTATTTACAGTCACTCTGCATAGTTCTGAGGTTTTTTTTCCAGTGCATATGTTCAGTGAAAATTCATGCATATTTCACTTAATAGGATTAATTATCAGCCTTCCACTAATTATAATTAAAGTCTCCTCAGGTAATTGTGTAAGTTAACTTCAGTAATTCACACATACAGAGGAGTATTTTGTAGAATAATAGGGCATTGTGCTGCAAAATACAGTAAAGAGCATAAAGGTATGAACACAGAATAAAAGAATTCAGAGTTCTAAAAATTAAGCTTTTCTTATGTTGCATTGTATCTAATTGCAAATTGTGCTACTAAATATATTACATTGTCTATATTTAGTAACGATGCCTTAATGCAAACCTTATGACAGTAGGCATTTCTAGAAAAATTACTTCTAAAACATATAACTATTTTTTCTCCTCTCTTAATAGATATTAGTATTCTAAGTTCTTGTTAAATAGCTTATGATTTAGAAGCTAAATGCCCTCAAAATTGGTAATTTATATGCAAAACAAATGAGAAAGCCTTTCCTCAAAGCATCTATCCCTGAATGTACAAATTAAGGCTTTCTTCGTTCATGAAGCTTATTTTTAACTTTTATTTATACCTAATGGTTAGTTTATATGTTACTACATTAAGAAGTCAGTGTTTTGAAGATGCCATATGACACTGAAATGGCCATCTTTTGAAATTATGGGATGCTTCATTGCAGAGTCAGACTGTAATCTGCAACCAATTTGTGTCAGCTTTCTGCATAGAAAAGATCTCAAATCCTCCCTTAAACCAGGAATCAGCTGAAGGTTTGTCTTGGTTTCCTGAGCCCAGTGCAATTAGGCAGCACGTGAATGTGGGCCACATGCGTTTATTGCTCTTCCTAGCATGTGTTACTTTGATGTGTTAGGTCGGAAGGCTCACTCTTTTCTGGGCAGCCTTCCTCCTGGGTCTTTATACTGCTTAGCAGTTGAGTCCAGACTTTGAAACACAGCCTAATTTAGAGGCGGATGCTGCAGCTGCTGCTGTCATTTCAGATGATTTTTTTTTTTTTTTTTGCTTTGATGTCAGCTTAGAATCTTGGGTGTTGTATCAGTAAAGCAGTGTCTGTGATTCACAAAACAGAAAGCACACCATTTAAGCTTTTGTTTTAGCCTTTAAATTGAATTTCAACACCTCCTAAATGATCAAAAAATTGTAGCTGAACAAAAATATGTGGAATTCTGAATATTATTAATTGGAAGAAAGGTACGAATAAAGAATTTGTAGTGCTATTGGTATTAATTTAATATCAGAATTGCTCAATATCTAGTAAACATTGATATAAAATGTGCGAAATGTAAATAAAGCAACCTCTTGATTCTTCACCTTCTTCCCTCTACATCTGATCAACATGACAGTTTTCCTTCCAAATGTTTGTCTGACTCATCTTTAAAACACTTTGTATTAATTATCATTATTTTATTGTTGGTGAACTGTATGGTTTACCTTAGCAGAGAGCTTGCTAAATCCTCTGGGGACAAGAATAATCATGGACCTGCTGATCTTCATTTTCACTAATTGAAAAGCCTAACTTAAAGAAACTATACATCTAATGGCTTTCTAAATCACAAATAACTTCAATATCTCCGAATTGTCTGTTATTTAATATGAAGAATAGGTTTAAACCCCAAAAGAGGTGGACACTTGGGAATTAGATGCAAGTGAACCTACAAGGCCATATGGGTAGGTTTTGTCAGCCGATTCAAGACCAAAAGGCATGGAGGATTCCTTTCTATGCTTTCTCTGCTGACAAGAAACATATCATTGAGGGATTTGAGAACAGCACCTGCCTGTTTGTATGGAGGTTTGTTTTTCTAATAGGTTGCAAAGAGGTAAGCTGCTATTATCTGTGTACAAAAAGAAAAAGTACAAGAGTTTCTTTGTGTGATATAATTTCACGTACATTTACAGAGAAAAACTAAAGGTGACTTTATTGTGGTATATTGGCATTAAGGAAAATCAACATTTTAGATACCTAAACAAATTTTGTAAACATCCCTCCCTTTCTTCCTTCTGTCTCAAAATTGTTATATTCTAGAGAAAATTCTTTCAGGATAGGGCCATGATAAGTTTTCGTTACAAGCAAAAACTATATTTTTTTATTGACAATAGCAAACCACTATTTTAAAAATTGGTGAATGTTTATCCTGGCTTTATTTTAACATAAAATGTCAGAAATAGCCTAAATATTGGAAAAGAGGATTAGTTTAGCCAATGTTGCACAGCCACCCAGTGGAATACTACACGGTCATTTAACATGTTTATTAAAAGTTTTTATAGTATTGCCCAACTACACAGGAAAATACCATAGCAAACGTAGGTGAAATAATAAAGGAAACATATAAGGATGATAATTGGGATATAGGATTTTTCTGCTTTCCTCTATATTCAAAATATGTTCATATAGAAGAGGGACATAACTTTATCAAGTAATAATGTACAATTATTTAAAATATTTATAAATGCCCCATTATATACAATGTAACGCAATTTGTGTAAATGGGATTTGTTCACTGTGTTTTATAACTTAAAAAATTATAATTCAATCCCATTTTTAATTCCTTAGATTTAACAGGGACATAAAATATTATTTTTCTTTTACTATTTTTGGGTATTTTCCAAACAGAATTTTCACCTTCACTTTTTACTTTATTTATGCAAGTATTTTGGCACTCTATTGTAATATGACTTTGTTTTATTTTAAAGATTGTGTTGGAGGGCAGTCGGGTGGCTCAGTGGTTTAGCACCGCCTTCAGTCCAGGGTGTGATCCTGCAGACTTGGGATCCAGTCCCACATTGGGCTCCCTGCATGGAGCCTGCTTCTCCCCCTGCCTGTGTCTCTGCCTCTCTCTCTCTTTGTGTCTCTCATGAATAAATAAATAAATTCTTTAAAAATAAAAAAAAAACAAACATAGAAAGCCCAACACAATCTTTATTTTTTTTTAACTATAATAAGTTTGGCAATAATGATAGCTATGATCCCTTGAAAAATCTTACAAAGTATTACAAATTTTTTATTATAAAATTATTTTTTTAATGGATAATAAGAAAGTATAGCTAAATAGTAACACTAAAGCCATACAAGTCTATCCTGAATTCAGGCTAAATTTGAATAGACCTACATTGCTCAATAGGGTAGCTCAAAAACATGAGGTAGATTGTGACAAAATTTAAATTCATTGAAATACATAGAATAAGAAATTCAGTTCATCAGTCACATCAGCTTCATTTCAAGTGCTAAATAGCCACATGTGGCTAGTGACTATGGTATTGGACAATGCAGAAATGGTACATTTCCATCATCACAAAGAGTTCTATTGGAAGTGCTGATATAGACTCTATTCTGAATAACTAGTGTTATGCTCCTAATTTTATCCTTTATAGCATGTTTTAAAAAGAAGCAAATTTCCAGATGATTATCTCAACTTTCTTTTTTAATTTTGCCATTACATAGTCACTTTTGAAAGAGCGAGAAAAAACTCTCTCAGCATGTTTTGTTTGCCATGTGTGTTTATGTGACAAAAGAAAGTCATCTGACTGAACAATAGTCTGTACTAAAATAAAATCCATCTCTCGTGCCTTTGTTCTTACAATATTTGCTTTTTTCAAAACCCAGATGTTTCTTCTTTCTACTTTAACATGAGCAATAGGGCACAGAGCCTTGTGCAAACAGAAAGTGTGGGAAAAACCTGGAGGCTACCAGTCACTTAAAATGAAAGGTGAAAGGAGGATCCTTAATCAGTAGAGGATAAGAGAGAAGATAAATCCCACTACAAGAAGACTGCTTTATGTGGAAAAAATAAAACAATGGCATAAATATAGCAACCATCTTGTAGAGTATTATCTGTAATCTTTTGTAGCATGCTAGAGATCTTTCCTTAAAGAGCAACCGTGTATTGTATAGACAGTGAAATTTAAGATCAAAGTAGAGATCAGAATCATATTTTTTAAAAGAATAATTTTCTTTAAATCATAAATATAATAATTCCCAATAAAAAATTTGACAATACATGAAAGCATAAACAAAGGAAAATTGTTCATTATATTTTCACTTACTTATTGCATAATTCAGATATACTTATTTTTATAAGAAGATGCTTTGTTCTAAAGATATTCTCACTTAACATTCTATCATAAGCCATCATCAAAAGTTTAAGAGTTCCTCATAAAATGTAACTAATTATTTTATTTACATATGGAATTTATTTAACTGATCTATCACTTTGGAATATTGGGTTATTTTTAATTTTGTTTAAATATGCTGCTATAAACAGCTTATTTGCTTCAATCCTCATCCACATCTGCCATTACTTCCTTAGAATAGGTTTCCAAAAATAGAATGACTAGATTATAGAGTGCAAATTTGTAAGTCTCTTGCTTCTTATTGACAAACTTCTTTACAGAAATGTAGTGATGACGTACATTCCCACAAATGACTATAAATATCTTTTTCCTGACACACCAATATTAGAATGACAAATAAAGGAGTAGTATTAATAAAGTTGGAAATTATTTGATATAATCTTATATTAATTCATTATAATAAATTCCAAAGGAGATGCTATCAAATGTGTTTTTCAATATGATAAAACATCACATTAAATTTTACTTTTTTAAGGAATAAAATATCAACTAATATATAGAAGTGGAAATAATTTCCTATTAATCCAAATGACTTAAAATTATGGAATACATACCAAATAAACAATAGCATTGTGGCATGTGGTTATTTTTTCTGCAGCTTATTGAGGTATAATTGACAAGTTATATATAGATTATATGTTTTGATATACATACATATTGTGACATGATTACCACAATTAAGCTAATTAACATTTCCATCAGCTGTGTGTGTGTGTGTGTGTGTGTATGTGTGTGATGAAAACACTTGAGATCTACTTTCGTGGCAAATTTCAAGTATATATTATTACTATTAAGTTAATTACCGTCCTACACAATGGAATCAAGAAATTATCCATCTTTTAACTGGAAGTTTGTCCCGTTTGACCAACGTCTCCATTTTAAACCCTCCCACCTCCCCTAAGTCTCTGGTAACTACCAATCTTCTGTTACTCTCAATTCAAGGTTTTTTTGTTTTTTTAATCCACAGTTGAGTGAGATCATGTAATATTTGTATATGTCTGGTTAGTTTTAATTAGCATAATGCCCTTCAAGTTCATCCAATTTCTCAAAAATGGCAGAATTTCCTTCTTTTTAAAGGTTGAATAATATTCCATTGCACCGGTGTGTGTGTGTGTGTGTGTGTGTGTGTGTGTGTGTGAATTTTTTAAATCCATTCATCTGCCAAGAGACATTTAGGTCATTTCCTTATTGGGCCTATTGTGAATGATGCTGCAATAAATATGGGATTATAGATATCTCATTATGATGCTGATTTCATTTCCTTTGAAAACGTACCCAAAGTGAGGGAATTACTGGATGATATGGTAGTTCACTCTTAATTTTAGAGAAACTTCCATAGTGTTTTCCATAATAGATGTGCCAATTTATATTCTTACCAATAGTGTACAAGGGTTCACTCTCTTCCATATCCTTGACAACACTTGTTACCTTTTGTCTTTTTGACTATGAGTTACCCTAACAAGTGAAAGATGATATCTCCTTATAGTTTTGAAATGATATATAATGTTGAATATATTTTTATATACATGTTGGTGATTTGTATGTCTTCTTTGGAAAAATGTCTATTCAAGTACTTTGCCCATTTTTCAATTGGATTATTTTGTTATTTTGCTATGGAGTTGTATGAGTTCCTCATATAGTCTAGCTATTAACCCTTATCTGATATACAGTCAGCAAATATTTTCTCCCATTGCATAGGTTGCCTTTTTATTTTATTGTTTCCTTTTTTTTTTTTTTTTGCTGTGCAGAAACTTTATAGCTTTATATAATCTGATTTTTTTATTTTTGCTTTTGTTGCTTGTGGCTTTGGTGTCAAGTAAAAATCAACGACAAGACCAATGTCAAAGAGCTTTTCCCTTCTGTTTTCTTTTAGGAATTTTATAGTTTCAGGTCTTATATTTAAGTCTTTAATCCATTTTGAGTTGATTTTTCTGTATATTGTCATATAAGGGTTCAATTTTGTTCTTTTGCTTGTGGATATCTAGTACCCCCAGCACCATTTATTGATGAGGCTATTCTTTTCCATTGTGTATTCTTGGCACCTATGTGAATGATTAGTTGATTGTATACACGTGGGTATATTCTGGGACTCTCTATTCCATTAGCCAAAGTATCTGTATTCTAGTTCAATACTGTTTTGATGACTAGAACTTTATTTTTATATATTTTTATTTTTTTAATATATTTTTAAAGATTTTATTTATTTATCATGAGAGAGGCAGAGACACAGGCAGAGGGAGAAGCAGGCTCCCTTCAGGGAGCCAGTGCGGGACTCGATCCCAGGACCCTAGGATCACACGCTGAGTCGAAGGTAGATGCTCAACCACTGAGCCACCCAGGTGTCCCACTATAGCTTTATAATTTAATTTGAAATTGAGCTTATTTTTTCCCTATGACTTTGCTTTAAATTGAAGAATACTTGACATACAAGTTATATTAGTTTTAGGTATATAATATAGTGAGTCAACAATTCTATACATTAAGGTATGCTCATCAGTATAAGTGTAGTTACCATCTGTCTTCATATACTGTTATTACAATATTATTAACTAAATTCCCCATGCTGTAATTTTCATCCTTGTGTCTTTGTATAACTGAGATTTATACATTTTAATCCCCTCTACCTATTTTTTCTTTCTTCTGAACCTCGTCCCCTCTCCAAACCACTATTTATTCTTGGTATTTATGAGTCTATTTGTGTTTGTTCATTTGTTTTGTGTTTTAGATCCCACATATTACATGAAATCATATGGCATTTATTTTTCTCTGATTTACTTCACTTAGCATAATAACCTCCAATTTCATCCATGTTGTTGCAAATGGCAAGATTTCACTCTTTTTAAATGTCTGATTAACATTTCATTATATTATAGATTACATCTTCTTTATCCACTATCAATGGACACTTTGGTTGCTTTAATATCTTGGTTATGTAAATACTACTACAGTAAACATAGAGGTGCATTATATATATTTTCAACCAAGTGTTTTTTTTTTTAAGTAAAAAAAATATCCAGTAATGGATTTACTGGATCATTGGTATTTCTTTAATATGTTGAGGAAACTCCATACTCCTTTCCACAGCAGTTGAACCAGTTAACATTCCCACAAAAAGGCATTTTGTTCACATCCTCATCAGCACTTGTTATTTCTTGTCTTTCAGATTCTAGCTATTTTGACAGGTTTAAGGTGATATCATAGTGTGGTTTTGATTTGCATTTTCCTGATAATTAGTGATAATGAGCATCTTCTCGTATGCCAGCTTCCTATATGTCTTTAGAAAAATGTCTGTACAGGTTCTCTGCCTATTTTTTAATGTTTTTGTTTGTTTGCTTTTTGGTATTGTATAAGTTCTTTATATATTTTGGATGTTAATCCCTTATCAAATATATCATTTGAAAATATCTTCTCCCATTCATTAAGTAGTCTTTTTATTTTGTTGATGTCTTCCTTTGCTATGCAAAAGTTTTTTTATTTGTTATAGTCCCAATCATTTATTTTTGCCTTTGTTTCCCTTGCCTGAGGAGACAGGTTTAAAAAAAAAATGTTGTCAAGGTCAATGTTCAAGAGATTGCTGCATGTTTTCTTCTAGGAGTATTATGGTTTTAGGTATCTATCTCATTTAGGTCTTTAATCCATTTTGAGTTTATTTTTCTGTATGGTGGAAGAAAGTGGTCCACTTGCATTCTTTTGCATATTGTTGTCTAGTTTTCCCAGAACCATTTGTTGAAGAGACTGTTTTTCCCATTGTATATTTTTGCCTTCTTTGTCGTAGATTAATTGACCATGTTAAGTGTGGGTTTACTTCTGGGCTCTGTATCTTGTTTCATTGATCTATGTGTCTAATTTTATGTTAGTACCATACTGTTCTGATTACTACAGTTTTGTAGTATACCTTGGAGTCTGGAATTATTATCTCTCCAGCTTTGTTCTTTTTCAAAATTGCTTTGGTTATTCTGGGTCTTTTGTAGTTTCATACAAGTTTTAGTAGTATTCTATTTCTGTGAAAAATACTTTTGGTATTTGGATAGCAACTGTATTGATTTGTAGAGTGCTTTGAGCAGTATAAACATCTATAAATTCTTCTCATCTCTGAGCACGGTAGATCTTTCCATTTATTTGTGTCATTTTCATTTTTTTTATCAACGTTTTTAAATTTTTGGAGTACATGTCTTTCACCTCCTTAGTTAAATTTGTTTCTAGGTATTTTTTTTGGGGGGGGGTTGCAATTATAAACGGAATTGCTTTCATACTTTTTCCACTTTGTGTTAGTGTATAGAAATATAATTGATATTTATTGATTTTGTATCCTGCAACTTTACTAATGATGATTTCTAACAGATTTTTGGTGGAGTCTTTAGAGGTTTTCTATATATATAGCATCATGCCATTTGCAAATAGTGACAGTTTTACTTCTTCCTTGCCAATTTGCATTTTTTTTTCTTGTGTGATTGCTGTGGCTAGGACTTCAGTACTATGTTAAATAAAAATGATGAGAGTAGATTTCCTTATCTTGTTCCTGATCTTGAGGGAAAAGTTTTCACAATTGAGTATATTTTAGTTATGGGTTTGTAGAATATGGCTATTATTATATTGAACTATATTCCCTCTAAACCCGCTTTATTAAGAGTTTTTACCATGAGCAAATGTCGAATTTGTCAAATGTTGTTTTGTTTGCATGTAGTGACCTGATTTTATGTTTTGTAAAAATCTTTTACTTTCTTGTATATGATGTATCACATTTGTTGATTTGCAAATGTGGAAACATCCTACACACCTGTCATAAATCCCACTTGATCATGGTGAATGATCCTTTCAATGTATTATTGAATTTGGTTTGCTAATATTTCATTGAGAATTTTTGCATACATGTTCACCAGAGATATTGATCTGTAGTTTTCTTGTGTGGTGTCTGTCTAGTTTTGGCTTCATAGAATGAATTTAGAAGGCTTACTTTCTCTTCTATTTTTTACAGTAGTAGTAGTTTGAGGAGAAGAGTTATTAACTCTTCTTTAAATGTTTGATAGAATTTACCTATGAATCCATCTGGTCTTGGGGATTTATTGGTTGGTATTTTTTTGATTATCAATTCAATTTTGTTACTAGTAACTGATCAGATTTTCTATTTCTTCCTGATTTTGAAAGAGTATGTTTCTAGAAATTTATCCATTTATTCTAGGTTGTCCAATTTGTTGGCAAATAATTTCTTATAGTAGTCTTATATAATCCTTGATATTTTTGTGATGTTCATTGTTACTTCTCTTTTATTGCTGATTTTATTTGAGTCCTCTCTTTTTTTCTTGATAAGTCTGGCTAAAGGTTTATCAATCTTATCTTTTCAAAGACCCAGCTCTTGTTCTCATTGATCTTTTCTATTGTTTTTAAGTCTTTATTTATGTTCTGATCTTTATAATTTTATTTACTTCTTGTCTGATCTTTAATATTTCATTTTTTCTACTAACCTTAGGTTTTATTCTTTTTCTGATACCTATAGGTGACAGGTTAAGTAATTCATTTGAGATTTTTGTTTCTTTAGGTAGGCCAGTATCTCTATAAACTTTCCTCTTAGAACTACTTTCACTGCATCTCTGAGATTTGGGGTTGTTGTGTTTTCATTTCTCTCCATGTATTTTTTTTTAATTTTCTCATTTGGTAGTATGTTGTTTAGCCTCTACATGTTTGCAGGGTTTTTTCCCTCCGTTTTTCTTGGAATTTATTTCTAGTTTCATACCTTTGTGATCAGAAAAGATTTTATTTTTTGTGGTTAGAAAAGATTCTCGACATAATTTCAATCATCTTACACTTATTGAGAGTTGTTTTGTGGCCTAATATGTGATCTATCCTGGAGAATGTTCCATGTGCACTTGAAAAGCCTTATTTTTTTTTTTTATTTATTTATTTATTTTTTTTATTGGTGTTCAATTTACTAACATACAGGATAACACCCAGTGCCCGTCACCCATTCACTCCCACCCCCCACCCTCCTCCCCTTCTACCACCCCTAGTTCGTTTCCCAGAGTTAGCAGTCTTTACGTTCTGTCTCCCTTTCTGATATTTCCCACACATTTCTTCTCCCTTCCCTTATTTTCCCTTTCACTATTATTTATATTCCCCAAATGAATGAGAACATATAATGTTTGTCCTTCTCCGACTGACTTACTTCACTCAGCATAATACCCTCCAGTTCCATCCACGTTGAAGCAAATGGTGGGTATTTGTCATTTCTAATAGCTGAGTAATATTCCATTGTATACATAAACCACATCTTCTTTATCCATTCATCTTTCGTTGGACACCGAGGCTCCTTCCACAGTTTGGCTATCGTGGCCATTGCTGCTAGAAACATCGGGGTGCAGGTGCCCCGGCGTTTCATTGCATTTGTATCTTTGGGGTAAATCCCCAACAGTGCAATTGCTGGGTCGTAGGGCAGGTCTATTTTTAACTGTTTGAGGAACCTCCACACAGTTTTCCAGAGTGGCTGCACCAGTTCACATTCCCAACAACAGTGCAAGAGGGTTCCCTTTTCTCCGCATCCTCTCCAACATTTGTGGTTTCCTGCCTTGTTAATTTTCCCCATTCTCACTGGTGTGAGGTGGTATCTCATTGTAGTTTTGATTTGTATTTCCCTGATGGCAAGTGATGCAGAGCATTTTCTCATATGAATGTTGGCCATGTCTATGTCTTCCTCTGTGAGATTTCTGTTCATGTCTTTTGCCCATTTCATGATTGGATTGTTTGTTTCTTTGGTGTTGAGTTTAATAAGTTCTTTATAGATCTTGGAAACTAGCCCTTTATCTGATATGTCATTTGCAAATATCTTCTCCCATTCTGTAGGTTGTCTTTGAGTTTTGTTGACTGTATCCTTTGCTGTGCAAAAGCTTCTTATCTTGATGAAGTCCCAATAGTTCATTTTTGCTTTTGTTTCTTTTGCCTTCGTGGATGTATCTTGCAAGAAGTTACTATGGCCGAGTTCAAAAAGGGTGTTGCCTGTGTTCTTCTCTAGGATTTTGATGGAATCTTGTCTCACATTTAGATCTTTCATCCATTTTGAGTTTATCTTTGTGTATGGTGAAAGAGAGTGGTCTAGTTTCATTCTTCTGCATGTGGATGTCCAATTTTCCCAGCACCATTTATTGAAGAGACTGTCTTTCTTCCAATGGATAGTCTTTCCTCCTTTATCGAATATTAGTTGCCCATAAAGTTCAGGGTCCACTTCTGGATTCTCTATTTTGTTCCATTGATCTATGTGTCTGTTTTTGTGCCAGTACCACACTGTCTTGATGACCACAGCTTTGTAGTACAGCCTGAAATCTGGCATTGTGATGCCCCCAGATATGGTTTTCTTTTTTAAAATTCCCCTGGCTATTCGGGGTCTTTTCTGATTCCACACAAATCTTAAAATAATTTGTTCTAACTCTCTGAAGAAAGTCCATGGTATTTTGATAGGGATTGCATTAAACGTGTATATTGCCCTGGGTAACATTGACATTTTCACAATATTAATTCTGCCAATCCATGAGCATGGAATATTTTTCCATCTCTTTGTGTCTTCCTCAATTTCTTTCAGAAGTGTTCTATAGTTTTGAGGGTATAGATCCTTTACATCTTTGGTGAGGTTTATTCCTAGGTATCTTATACTTTTGGGTGCAATTGTAAATGGGATTGACTCCTTAATTTCTCTTTCTTCAGTCTCATTGTTAGTGTATAGAAATGCCACTGACTTCTGGGCATTGATTTTGTATCCTGCCACACTACCGAATTGCTGTATGAGTTCTAGCAATCTTGGGGTGGAGACTTTAGGATTTTCTATGTAGAGTATCATGTCATCAGCGAAGAGGGAGAGTTTGACTTCTTCTTTGCCAATTTGAATGCCTTTAATGTCTTTTTGTTGTCTGATTGCTGAGGCTAGGACTTCCAGTACTATGTTGAATAGCAGTGGTGAGAGTGGACATCCCTGTCTTGTTCCTGATCTTAGGGGAAAGGCTCCCAGTGCTTCCCCATTGAGAATGATATTTGCTGTGGGCTTTTCATAGATGGCTTTTAAGATGTCGAGGAATGTTCCCTCTATCCCTACACTCTGAAGAGTTTTGATCAGGAATGGATGCTGTATTTTGTCAAATGCTTTCTCTGCATCCAATGAGAGGATCATATGGTTCTTGGTTTTTCTCTTGCTGATATGATGAATCACATTGATTGTTTTACGGGTGTTGAACCAGCCTTGTGTCCCAGGGATAAATCCTACTTGGTCATGGTGAATAATTTTCTTAATGTACTGTTGGATCCTATTGGCCAGTATCTTGTTGAGAATTTTTGCATCCATGTTCATCAGGGATATTGGTCTGTAATTCTCCTTTTTGGCGGGGTCTTTGTCTGGCTTTGGAATTAAGGTGATGCTGGCTTCATAGAACGAATTTGGAAGTACTCCATCTCTTTCTATCTTTCCAAACAGCTTTAGGAGAATAGGTATGATTTCTTCTTTAAACGTTTGATAAAATTCTCCTGGGAAGCCATCTGGCCCTGGACTCTTGTGTCTTGGGAGGTTTTTGATGACTGCTTCAATTTCCTCCCTGGTTATTGGCCTGTTCAGGTTTTCTATTTCTTCCTGATCCAGTTTTGGTAGTTTGTGGCTTTCCAGGAATGCGTCCATTTCTTCTAGATTGCCTAATTTATTGGCGTATCTGTTCATAATATGTTTTTAAAATCGTTTGTATTTCCTTGGTGTTGGTAGTGATCTCTCCTTTCTCATTCATGATTTTATTAATTTGAGTCTTCTCTCTCTTCTTTTTAATAAGGCTGGCTAATGGTTTATCTATCTTATTAATTCTTTCAAAGAACCAACTCCTGGTTCTGTTGATCTGTTCCACAGTTCTTCTGGTCTCGATTTCGTTGAGTTCTGCTCGAATCTTTATTAACTCCCTTCTTCTCTTGGGTGTAGGATCTATTTGCTGTTTTTTCTCTAGCTCCTTTATGTGTAAGGTTAGCTTTTGTATTTGAGTTCTTTCCAGTTTTTGAATGGATGCTTGTATTGCGATGTATTTCCCCCTTAGGACTGCTTTTGCTGCATCCCAAAGATTTTGAACGGTTGTATCTTCATTCTCATTAGTTTCCATGAATCTTTTTAATTCTTCCTTAATTTCCTGGTTGACCCTTTTATCTTTTAGCAGGATGGTCCTTAACCTCCATGTGTTTGAGGTCCTTCCAAACTTCTTGTTGTGATTTAGTTCTAATTTCAAGGCATTATGGTCCGAGAATATGCAGGGGACAATCCCAATCTTTTGGTATCGGTTCAGACCCGATTTGTGACCCAATATGTGGTCTATTCTGGAGGAAGTTCCATGTGCGCTTGAGAAGAATGTGTATTCAGTTGAGTTTGGATGTAAAGTTCTGTAGATATCTGTGAAATCCATCTGGTCCAGTGTATCATTTAAAGCTCTCGTTTCTTTGGAGATGTTTTGCTTAGAAGACCTATCGAGTATAGAAAGAGCTAGATTGAAGTCACCAAGTATAAGTGTATTATTATCTAAGTATTTCTTCACTTTGGTTAATAATTGATTTATATATTTGGCAGCTCCCACATTTGGAGCATATATGTTGAGGATTGTTAAATCCTCTTCTTGAATAGATCCTTTAAGTATGATATAGTGTCCCTCTTCATCTCTCACTACAGTCTTTGGGGTAAATTTTAGTTTATCTGATATAAGGATGGCTACCCCTGCTTTCTTTTGAGGACCATTCGAATGGTAAATGGTTCTCCAACCTTTTATTTTCAGGCTGTAGGTGTCCTTCTGTCTAAAATGAGTCTCTTGTAGACAGCAAATAGATGGGTCCTGCTTTTTTATCCAGTCTGAAACCCTGCGCCTTTTGATGGGGTCATTAAGCCCGTTCACATTCAGAGTTACTATTGAGAGATATGAGTTTAGTGTCATCATGATATCTATTCAGTCTTTGTTTTTGTGGACTGTTCCACTGAACTTCTTCTTAAAGGGGAATTTTAAGAGTCCCCCTTAAAATTTCTTGCAGAGCTGGTTTGGAGGTCACATATTCTTTTAGTTGCTGCCTGTCTTGGAAGCTCTTTATCTCTCCTTCCATTTTGAATGAGAGCCTTGCTGGATAAAGTATTCTTGGTTGCATGTTCTTCTCATTTAGGACCCTGAATATATCCTGCCAGCCCTTTCTGGCCTGCCAGGTCTCTGTGGAGAGGTCTGCTGTTACCCTAATACTCCTCCCCATAAAAGTCAGGGATTTCTTGTCTCTTGCTGCTTTAAGGATCTTCTCCTTATCTTTGGAATTTGCAAGCTTCACAATTAAATGTCGAGGTGTTGAACGGTTTTTTATTGATTTTAGGGGGGGATCTCTCTATTTCCTGGATCTGAATGCCTGTTTCCCTTCCCAGATTAGGAAAGTTTTCAGCTAGAATTTGTTCAAATACATATTCTGGCCCTCTGTCCCTTTCGGCGCCCTCGGGAACCCCAATTAAACGTAGGTTTTTCTTCCTCAGGCTGTCGTTTATTTCCCTTAATCTATCTTCATGGTCTTTTAATTGTTTGTCTCTTTTCTCCTCAGTTTCCCTCTTTGCTATCAACTTGTCTTCTATGTCACTCACTCGTTCTTCCACCTCGTTAACCCTCGTCGTTAGGACTTCTAGTTTGGATTGCATCTCATTCAATTGATTTTTAATTTCTGCCTGATTAGCTCTAAATTCTGCAGTCATGAAGTCTCTTGAGTCCTTTATGCTTTTTTCTAGAGCCACCAGGAGCTGTATAATAGTGCTTCTGAATTGGCTTTCTGACATTGTATTGTAATCCAGATTTTGTAACTCTGTGGGAGAGAGGACTGTTTCTGATTCTTTCTTTTGAGGTGAGGTTTTCCTTCTAGTCATTTTGCTCAGTGCAGAGTGGCCAAAAGCAAATTGTATTGGGAAAAAGAGAAAAAGAGAGGAGAGAAAGAAGGAAAGAAAAGAGAAAGAGAAAAAAAAAGGGAAGAAAAAGAAAAAAAAACGAAAAAAAAAAAAGAAGAAAAAGAGAAAGAAAAAGAAAGGAGAAAAAAGGGGGTGGGGGAAGGAAACAAATCAAAAAGCAAAACAAAACAAAACAAAAAAAAAAAAAAAAAGAACCACAGGGGAGTATCTTCTGATTCTGTGTACTTTAAGTCCCTTGGCTTCTCCTGGAAGTTGTCAGTCTAGCTGATCTTCTGGGGGAGGGGCCTGTTGTGCTGATTTTCAGGTGTTAGCAGTTGGGGGAGCTGCTGTGCCCCTGCCTGGTGCAGGGCTCAGTGGGGGTTGTTTACCCCGTGAGGCCGCAGGAGGAACAGCCCCAGTGGCGGGGCAGCTCTGGAGCCCTGGATTCAGCTCCGGCAGGAACTCCGTCTGCAGGGCCTGGAGGCTCCAGGGCGGGGCCGCTGATCTGCTCAGCTGGGGCAGGAGCGTCCTCGCTGTCCTGGGCCCTCCCGGCCTCTACCTGTCCCGGGGGAGGCGGGATCCTGGGCTGTGTCCCGGCGCCCTGTGCTCCGGGGTCTGCGCTGGTGGATTCGCGCTCCCGGGCCGCGCAGCCCCCTCCGCGGAGCCGCCGCCCGAGCCCCTCCGAGCTGCTCCGGGTCCCGCCGGGTCCCGCCGTGCGCGCTGCAGCCCTTAGGGAGCTCGGGGCACTCTCCTGGGCGCGCAGTTGCTGTTACTGTCCCCGGGAGCCCGAGGGCATCCCCGCCCTCCTGGGTCCTGCTCCACCTCCCCGCGAGCCCCTTTCCGCCCGGGAAGGTCGGTGCAGCTCCTGCTCCTCCGGGACGGGGCTCTCCTGTCCTGGGGACACTCGCCCCGGCCTCAGCCCGGCTCCTCGCGGGGCCCCTCCCCCTTGGAGGCCTTTGTTCCTTTATTTCTTTTTCCCCGTCTTCCTACCTTGATAGAAGCGCGAACTCTTCTCACTGTTGCATTCCAGCTGGTCTCTCTTTAAATCTCAGGCCGAATTCATAGATTTTCAGGATAATTTGAAGGTTTTCTAGGTAGTTTGGTGGAGACAGGTGATTTGGAGACCCTACTCTTCCGCCATCTTGCTCCTCCCCCCGCTATGTCGAAAAGCCTTATTGATTTCCTCTTGGATTATCTCTCCATTGATGCAAGTGGAATGTTAAAGTCTCCTACTATTACTGTATTACTATCAATTTCCCGCATTATGTCTGTTAACAGTTGCTTTGTGTATTTAGGTGCTCCACTGTTGACTGCATAGATATTTACAATTGATATATCTTCCTGCTGGACTGACCCCTTTATCATTATGTAATGGCCCCTCTTTTTTTGGTCTCTTATTGTAATCTTTAAAGTCATTTTGTCTAATATAAATATTGCTACTGTGGCTTTTTTTATTTACCCCACTTTAAATTGCATAAAATATATTTTTCCATCCCTTCACTTTCAGTCTGTATGTGTTTTTAGGCCCAAAATGAGTCTCTTATAGGTAATATGTAGGTTGGTCTTTTATTCTTGTTTTTTTATCGTTTATTTTTTTTAATCATTCAGTCACTCTGTGTCCTATAAGTAAAGCATTTAGAGCATTTAAAGTAATTATTAATAGGTATGTACTCATTTCCATTTTGTTAATTGTTTCCTGGTTTTTGTAGTTCTGTAGTTCTGTTTCTTATTCACTTTCATTGTGATTGATAGCTTGTGTTATATTATCTTTATTTTTTGTGCATTTATTATAGGCTTTTGGATTGTGGTTACCATGAGATTCATATATATGTTTTATTTATTTTTTTTCAATTTTTTTCTTGTTTGTTCATTTGGAGCATATTCTTCTGTCTTCTTATTTTTTTGACTTTCTGTGTTTGTGTCTACAATTTGGGCAGAATAGCTACTCCTCCTAACTTTGAATAAATGGCCTTGCATAGTTAAGTTCCTTGTGTAAATTGTATGTCCAGAAATTTTGGCTAGTTGGCTGGAGCTATAAGTGGGCTTGGTGTGGGGGTTTGAGCACTCCAAGATGGGGCTGCCTTCATGGGATGGCTGAAACTGAAGTGAGAATGGGCTGAGCAGTTCTAGAGCTCTCTATACAGAAGATGCCCTGGCCAGACAACTGAAGTAGATGCAAGCTGGGGTGTCCAAGGAAATTCCATGCAAGGGACATCTTGGAAAAATGGCTGATACTGAGAGCACCAGGTGGTCTTATGGCACTCTGTGCAGGGGGATCTCTGTTAGGACACCTGGAGCTGAAGTAAGTCCCAGGGTTCTCTGCACAGATTGTGTCCTGGTGAGTCACTTGGAACAGAAGTGAGTGTGAGCTGGGAGTGTTTTGGATGCCTTGGCAAGATGACTGGAGCTGTAGTTGACACTGTCCAGGGGGTGTCCCAGTATACAGTATGCTGGGGATGCCTTAATGGGAAAGCTGTGTCTGTTGTGTGCTAGGGGCTTAATGCTCACTTAGACAGCTGGCCAAGTAGGGCACTCAGACCCTGCTCCCTTCTGTACCATCAAGGTAGTGCGGAAATGTAAACAAAGGCATTCATCTGTTTCCAAACCTAGAAAGAGTTCCAGCAACTCCCCTGTCATTTGGCAGAGTTATAGGATGGTTCCTTTATATTCTAGTTGCTTTTTAAAACTGCAACTCTTTTTCTGTGCTCCAGGGTGTCCGGGGATGGTTTGGGCTAGGCGCTCAGACTCATTTAGGTGGTAAATGATCATAAACAATGGCACTTGCCTGACCCTCCAGCCCCAGAGAGAGGTCCCTCCATTTGGTAGAGGGCTAGTTCCTTTATATTCTAGTTGCTTGTTTGTTTGTTTATTTATTATTTGAGAGAGAGCACACACAAGCAAGGGGAGGAACAGAGAGAATGAGAGAAGCCCAAGCACACTCCATGCCCAGTGTGGAGCTTTATGTGGTGCTTAATCTCATGACTCTGAGATCATGACCTGAGCGGAAATCAAAAGTCAGAGGCTTAACTCCCTGAGCCTCCCAGATGCCCCTCTAGCAGCCCTTTGAAACCTGGCTTTTTTCTGTGCCTTAGGGCAGAAAAATCTGTTCCTGGTCCCTCTATACAACTCCTCCCCATTGAAGTTTTCATATTGTTGGGGTGGGGGTTCTCTTCATTACCTGTCTCCATCTCTTCTGCATATTCTATGAAGTCCCTCTAGTCTTTGTTGTGCAAAAGCTGGTCAGTTAGTCCTCAGTTCTTCAAGAAGAATTATTCTACATATAAGATAGATTGTGTGTCCATGGAGGTGAGTTCAGGGCCTTATTATATCACCATCTTAAACCCTTTGATCCACAGTTTTAAAAATGAAATAAATAATTTTAAAACTTATTTTGAAGATTATTAAGAAAACAAAAGCACTGAGAAATACATAGATATATTTATGATTATCCAAACTGTCTTTTTTCAGTGGATTTTTACCTAATTAAGGCAAAAAATTATATAGAAAACAAGGATACAATTCCATTACGCCATTAAAATTCTTTCAAAATAGCTTATGAGGGATCTCAATGAAGAAAAAATAAGCACGCAGTTAAAATAATGTTGTGGTGACTTACAAAATCCTTCTTCCCTTGCTTTTCAATTGTTTATAAATTTTATAGTATACTCTTGGAAGTAGCATTTATGAAGTAGCTAGTATGCAGTAAGTACTTTATATGTAAAGAGTAAGCCAGAGTCACTTGTTTTAAGAATAAGAGCTGAGATTTGAACTACTCAAGTTCACATTATCCCCATATTAAAATACTTTTTACATGCCATGAGTATGGGTAGGGTTGTCATTATTGAATGTATGCTTGGGAGCGGAGCTTCTAGAAGCTTAAAATATATTTGGGCAGAGATTAACATAAAATTTTAAATTACACTGATTTTGTTATATTAACCAAAGCTTAAAAAAGGAGATTTTAAATAGAAATTAATCCTACCCTAAAAATAAATAGTAATTGCTTATTTTGGTGAAAGAAAGAAGAAAAAAAAAAGAAAGAAAGAAAGAAAGAAAGAAAGAAAGAAAGAAAGAAAGAAAGAAAGAAGAAAGAAAGAAAGAAAGAAGAAAGAAAGAAAGAAACCAATGATTAAATACATGCTATGGGCTAGGCCACTATACAAAAAACCATGGTTCAAAAAAGTTTTATGCTTACTTAACATTTGCATAAATCTCCTGAGATAGTTGAGTACTTTGAGAAAGAACCATCTAGCCCACAAAGTTAACCAAAGTACCAAGTTTCTTCTATATGGTGCTTTACCAACTTCTAGGTCATTTCTATAGTTTGTATAAGTATTCTACAGGTTCCTCAGAGGAGAAGAGCCATTTTCAAGTATTTTAAGAATATATTTTTCTTGCTCCATAAACTGTATATATCACTTCAGCTTATATCCCATTAATAAAACTTAGCTGATTACTAAATACTTAGCCATACCCATTTGCAAGGAAGCCTGGGAAACAGCCTGGGCAGTCATGTTTCCTGCTAAAACTTGGTGTCCAATTATGAAAAAGAACAAAGAAAAGAATGGACACTAGACGGGAATATTTCATACTTGGTTTTAGTATTTAAACAATTTTGGTTTATTCAGTTTTTGCCCCCTCTCTTATAGTATGTTGAAACTTACTGCCTAATAGTAGTCTTCCTCTCCCTACTTCCACAAAAAACCTGAAGGCGACCACACAGGTTATCTGCTCCACTTCTTATGTCTTATTGATGGGAGGAATTTGGCTTAGAGAAGAGTAAGGGTATTTACCTCAGATTTCTCCTGCTAGTTTGTGTCAAAACTGAGACATCAACTTAAGCCCTGCTTTAAAATTTAGGCCCTTTTTTTTCCTTTTATTATTTTTTTAAGTTTAAAATTTCAAAGTCATAAAAATATATTCATTAAATCTTAAACATATTTTAAGATACGTGTGGAAATGTGTGGAAAAACTGTTTTTGTTTATAGAATGGATATACTAATTGGAGATTGGACATCTTTCTTGAATAAATCCCAACCCATTTGAATTGCCTATAATTTCCGGTTTCATTGTCTTTGAGCTAGAGCAAGAATTTAAAAACACATTTGAAGTAATCTAAATTCAGGGTTCTTCTGGATTACATTTTTTCTCTAGCCTTTTATGGTTGTTTCGAATAGATATAAATCAACATTTTTTTCAGACATTGGCCTCTATCTAGCCTTTCCAAAGTATTTAACTTTCATGGAAATAAGAATTGTCTTTCTCTCGTACTTATATTCCACTGGGTAAAAAAATATTTAATTAAATTGTGTAAGTTCAAGAACAAACTCAATGAAATAGACATCTTGGGTTCCAACATAACAGACTTTTATTAAACATACAACTCAACTGATAAGTATATTGGGGAGGTTGTTTATGAGCTCAGTGCTCTACATGCTGCATGCATAAATAAGTGTGTTATATAGACAGCATGGACACCTTAAAAGAGAGCTGCTATGCTACTAAATGTCCAGACAAAACTAATACTTGTTGATTGTTCATATGTTCCATTCCTTCCTTTTTGTTGTCACTATTATCATCACCCTTAATAATTGAAGTCTTAACATAGAGAACATTGTGCTAGAAGTTACAGAATCCCAGAATTTTAAAATAAAGTCCATAATTCAATAGACTTGAAATTTGGGAGGGAGGAAAGAACATCAAAGGTAGATTCTAAAAGCCTGGGTAAAATCAAGGAGAATTTGGGGGTGGTTAGGCAAAGTTTTCCCCATTCTTTTCCATATTCTTCCAGACTTTTTAAGAAAAGCCAATCTGCTAATTTTATTAAAAATACCAAATTCTACCTAATGCTGTTGATTTTCCTTATCAATAAAGTGACCAGATTTATAGAGGCACTAAACAATTATTAAAAATTATCTAAAATGCAGACAGAATTTTATTTAATTTGCTTTCAATGATGTGAAAATCATATTTATAAATATTCAACCATATGTCATTTAGACCTTGATAATTTCCCATTTAGGTGTCCTGCAAAGAAGCAAATAGACTTGACCAAGAAATATAGTGAAACAGAATTTGTGGACTCCAAATACATGAATATATCTCTTAAGAACATCAAAATAATTTATGATTGAGTTATTTTGCTAATAGTTGAAATAGATTGGACTGTCAGAAAACCATTAATATAATTTTATGAAAAGTTTGAAAAAATAATACTGATATATATTTCCCTCAAATAATATAACTCAAAAATTTTGTTTATAGGATATATTTTTTAAAAATATATGGTAGTAAATGAAGAACCGATCACATAACTATCAACATTCATTCCAGATGATTAAAAGTCCATTTTAGTTGCTTACTTTGTAAAGGCTAAATAACATTTTTATATTCTACTTTGTGAAGAAATTTTGTGGTAAGTTTAATGGATTTCATAAAAATGGAAAAGAGAAAATGTAACTAGTAATGGTTGCCTAAGTATTGAGTAGGTAAGCAAAAAATAAATTACTATTGCCAACTTGTTTGTTGTGTACGGTTTAGTTCCTGTACCTCACCTGCATTCTTCTTGCTTGACTTTTGTTAGAAAAGGTCAGATTTTGAGTAATTGGCTGAAGTATAATTAAAGCTAATTAACAAGTAATGCAAGCAAGACTGCACAATTATAGAAATGAATTTTACAGTGATAGACTATACCAGTTCCTAAAATACATTTTTCCCAAAGCCTTGTTTAAATTGTTTCTATGAATTAGACTCAAGAACAGATGTAAAATCATGTATGTATTTGACAACAAAGTTTTTGAATATTGTTATTTCACCCTCAAGTTAACCTAAACCATCTATCCCTATCAAATTTAAATGGATCATGAAGTTCGTTTACAAATGACACCTCAGAAAAGATTGCTTTTTATAGTTAAATGAAATACCTAGAAGAAGAAAGTCACATCTGATTTTACAACTGTACATCTAAAATTTTTATGGTTTCAGCATTTTAAATCTTTAATGAAACTAAATTATAAAGTTTTGAATATGTTGAGGAAATTGGTTGAAAAATAATAATTTATAATGTGCTATTTTTTCTTTTGATTTTTCACAACCTTATATGTATATAAGTATGTAAAATAATACTCTCCCTAATAAAAATGCTTCCCTTGCAAGAAATTCACTTATATTTTCATTTACATATTTTTTGGATTCCATTAGACCCTAAGAATGGACTTTTTTCATTGCAATTTTTTATCAACCACACCTGTTCCAAATAAGTAGAAAGAGAAAGTTCTCATGCTGCATAGTTCAGTTTTATTTTGTTAAAGATTTAACAATAACAAGTAGCAAGGATACAAAATTTGAGACAAGCTTAACACTTCTGCATGCAGAGGTATGAATAGTTAATGATAACAGTTTTAGGGAGAGTTAGAAGAAATCTTAACTATATTGTCTTTCCTATTAACATTTCATGCCGTGACTTTAAAATACCTAATCATGTTTTCTCCTTTCACTGGTCATCAAATGGAAATTCTCTAGAAACTTAAAGTAACTCTCAGCATCTTCTTTTTCCCGGAGAGTAGCCAAATATTATGTATAAAAGCCATGGGCATTGGTGAGCATTTTGAGGGTTTGGGAGCTGAAATCCATGCCCTGCATCACTTCTCTGGTTAGTACCCATCCCCACACCATTTCCCCCCTTTTGTATTTGTTCTCTCAGTTAATGCTTTCCAACATTCCATACTGCAGTTATTTTTTTTTTTAATTCCCCAAGCCCTCTTCTTATATCTAATGAATCTCCACAATCCAATGATAATGGTTCTTTAAAATCTTTCAAACCCATTCCCTCATTTTACTCCTACTGATACTGCCTTTGTTCAGAACTATATAAATTCTCACTCTACTATTCCAATAATCTTTTAATTCTTCTGTTTGACAGTTTGTTTTCCTACAATCCGTTCTTTTTTATTAAATGAAAAATATCTTTCTCATTTATAGACCTCTTCTTACAGACCTCCATAATTCCTGTGTACAATTTTGAGAATTACCCTGATTGATATGTCTTTTTCACATTGCACACAGAGAACATAGTGATTCTGAACATGAGTAGAATACAATATCTGATATTGAGCGGGTCTTCATTTTTGCCTCATTGTAATGCTGACATCTTTGCATAAATGAATTCCTCTTTCTTGATTACTTATGCCTCCTGGATTCCTCTGTTTCCATCAGTCTCTCAGAACTAAAAACAGTGAGCCTTCTTGTCTAATGAGCATTAGTTAATAAATGGTAAGGACTAGATTCACACACAGACTTTTTGATTATAAAATATATGAACTTGTGCAGTGTCTCTCAAACTTTAAGGTGCATAAAAGTCACCTGGTATTTTTTTTAAATGCAGATTCCTCAGTGAGTAGGTCCTAAATTTCTAATTTGTAACCAGTTTCCATGTGGTGGTCATGTTGCTTTACACTGTACCATAATATCAGTTGCCTAAGTATTACCATCAATGATTATCTATGTGTGTGGAGCCCAGGGAAGTAACTATGACAACTGAGCTTTCAATTCAACAAACATTTATGGAGCATCAGTGGGTGCAAGGGGTACAGAGTTGAATTGCATCTGTCCTCAAAGAGATTACAATTTAATAAATAGAAAAGCCAAGGATAAAAACAACTATAATACAGGATAGGAAGTGCTATATATCAACCAACAGAAAGGTACAGAGTGGCTTTCCCAACACAAAATGTGTTCTAATTTGCCAATTATGTCTAACTGAGGAGAAAGTAAAAAAAAAGGTTTGGGAAGGATGTGGCATTTAAAGCTCTTGGCAAAAGGATTTCAAAAGGAACAGTATGAACACCGTGACAGGAACAATATAAATAAAAGAGCCTTCTAGATTGAAGAGATGGCTAGAACATAGGCACAAAGGTAGAGCACTGTAAGGCATCTGTAGGAATCAAGAAGTCCTGTTTGGGTGTACTGTTAGGGGAGTAGAATATAGAAGAGTATAGGAAGAAAACTTAAAAGAGGTTGAAGGGACATAGAGTGTCATAAGGGTCACCAGATGGGACTTGGACTATATTCCACATGGGAAAGATCAGTATGATACTCTGCTTAGCACACACCTTGAATATTTTCAGAACGCCTTTTAGACTAACTTAGACTAGTCCTCTCCCTTGAAGGAATAGAACTTTTTTAGTTTCTCTATACAGTTCAACAAATATATAATGTATAAGAGAGAAGAATGAAGTAAGCCTCTAGCAGGCCCTAATAACTACTTATCAGATGAATAAATTGTTGACCAAAGGATATGTTAATGCACTAGGACTGGTAAAATGACTACAGTTACGGACACCGTTGATGGTATGTGACCTCTGTGTAGTACCTTTGTGTATGGCATGCACATGGCATATAGATGGCAGGAGCTAAACTTCTTAGTATCTTTAATATTCCAATGCTCAGTCACATACAAGTTTTTGTAATACTATTTCTGTATATTCTGACTTAACAAGTTAAGGCACATAATCTTTGGTTTACCTTAATTTCTCAGGAACTGCTCTGATATTCTTGATTTTTTTTTTTTAAGATTTTATTTGGGATGCCCAGGTGTCTCAGCAGTCGAGCGATGGCCTTCGGCTCAGGGCGTGATCCTAGAGTTCTGGGATCAAGTCCCACATCGGGCTCCCTGCATGGAGCCTGCTCTCCCTCTGCCTGTGTCTCTGCCTCTCTCTGTGTCTCTCATGAATAAATAAATAGGATCTTAAAAATATATTTATTTATTAGAATGAACAGGAGCTGGGGCAGGAGGGAGAGTGAGAAGCAGACTCCCTGATGAGCATGGAGCCCCATGGGAGGGTCCACACCAGGACCCCAAGATCATGACCTGAGCCAAAATCAAGAGTCAGACACTTAACCTACTCAGCCACTCAGGTGCCCCTGATCTTCTTTATACAAAATGAATCATCAGAGTCCTTCACTGTATCTGTTTTCTCCACTAAGTCACCACATAAAGACAAAATCCAACTTAAAAATAGTGCTTGCTAAGCAAACAAGATTTGAACCATCCCAAATAAATATGCAAACCAATTAAACTTAGTGCTTTTTTGGTCACTTATAGATAATCCCTCTATTTTCTTATTTAGGCTATTGCCCCTTCTATTCTTCCATATAAAATTCTGGAGTTGTCACTGTCAAAAAGAATCTGGCACTCTAGAGGATTCCCTTGGTATCTGCTCTAAATCTCTGAAGGGTTAATTGCCAGTTCCTTGCATCACCTTGACTCATATTATATTTGCCTTCTCCTTACTGAGCAAAGGAAGATTCAAAAGGGCAAACCAGTGCTTCAACTATTCATAACAATGATGCAGAAATACAAACTAAAAAGCATTTTGGGAGGTAATGGCTCAGGATCTGCCCTCATGGAGGCTCAAGTAACCCAAAGTAACAAAGTCATTGTAATTCAAACACCTTCAGAGTAACAGCACTGAAATTTATTACTCTTATTCAAAGGCCCTTTAAGATCTAAAAGCTATTTTTAGGGATGTTTCTTCCTCCATGTACTTTTTATTTACAGTTTCTTTGCTATCATAGTGAAGTAGGCATCTGTGAGTTCTCTCTAGAGGTTTATATGTCTATTGTTACTACTGGACAATGGAATGAGTCATTTCCCTCAAGTCAACTAGAATTTAAAAGCCTATGTTGTCTGGGAAGAGTTGAGATGGTCTTTATTTTCTTAGAAGAGATTTATTTGAAATCTTCACATTATGAATGAGCACACATTTGAGACCAATTTTAATGTTTTCCTTGGAAAAATGGTACACTTCAGAGTTAAACATTATCCCAGCAACTGGTTTTCATTAGTAAAGAAGCTGAATTTGAAACTTATGGCTTAGAAATAACAGAGAAGAGGAAACGAATCATGAAAATGTAGCTTCCTAATTATTCAGTCTTTAATCACCTACTCATTTTAATAAAACTTTTAACTAAACATCTTGTTAATGCATGACATGTATATACATGTATGCTTATCAGTATAGGAAAGCATTTTCTGTCCAAAGCAGAGACTACTGATTTGTGTTATGGTGGCAAATTACATAAATGAAATTCTTATACAATATAAATAATATATATCTTTAAAAGTTAAAGTAGGGATCCCTGGGTGGCGCAGCGGTTTGGCGCCTGCCTTTGGCCCAGGGCGCGATCCTGGAGACCCGGGATCGAATCCCATATCGGGCTCCCAGTGCATGGAGCCTGCTTCTCCCTCTGCCTGTGTCTCTGCCTCTCTCTCTCTCTGTGTGACCATCATAAATAAATAAAAATTAAAAAAAAAAAAGTTAAAGTATATCCTTTTTACAGTGATAGTGAAAATTAATTAGAAGTTTTCCCTCCCAAAAGAATTTTGAGGCAAATGATTAATTTCTCATAAATAACTTCTGGGCACAGTGTCATATGTTTATGTCAGTCAGAAACATTTGTTACACTAATGGCACCAAATGTTGAAGGAATATGAACAAATGCAATATACTTCTTACCCAAACCTTCTAAATTTATCAATCACTTTTAAAGGAAAAGAAGTGAGGTCACCATAATTTCTAAATAGTTGGAATGAAGGAGACTGCTAAAATTTTATTGAAATATGTGAAAAAAATTTGAATCTCCCTTTCTGAAGACTAAAAAAAAAAATCTTCATTTTACCAATATTTTAAGCAAATATATATTCTCAAAAAATGTTAACCAATTTTTTATACTCATGCATTTTAAACCTAAGAAGTTGTACCCACTCAATGTTTCTCAACTCCATATTGCTTAACATGTCTCAGAGTGTGTCTAAAATAACTATAAACCACAATACCATTGGCTGTTATTAATAAGGACAACCGTGAAAGAGTATGTGTTTAAAGCCCGATTAAAGCATATTCAAATGACCTTTATAAAATTCTAGAATACCAAGGATTATGCATGTTGACAGTGAGTGAGATGGCATAACCAGAGATAAAAAGGATTTTTGATCCTAGGAAAAAAGACATCCAGGAAGAATTTAACCATAAAACATCTTTTGTAGCTACATAAAACTAAAGAGATTTATAAATCTTTCCCTCTCTCCTCACAGTTTACCTCAGAAGAGAAATCATTCACAGATTAGTCTGAAGAAGTCACAGGGAGCATTTTACATTTTATAATTATTTTTGAGTTTCAAATGAGAATTTGCTGTATATATTTTTCCTTAGGTTAGATGGTTGAAGAAAATCAGGTATCAACTGATAAAGACTGGGTTCAGTTTTCAAAGAATCTTTTAAATAAACCACTAATAAATATGTAATCAAAATATATAGTGCCCGGTGAAAGAGAGTGGTAAGGATATGTGGTTTGAATTGGGGAATTAAGAAAGTCCATTCTGGGGAAGGACATATTTAAGCTAAGACCTGAAGGATTCAAGGTGGAAGGAATAGTAGGCTCCATAGCAGAATTGAAAAATAGACTGGTGGGTTTGGTAAACAGGAAAAGGTCATGTGGTAAGAGAATGGAGATTTAGGAAGGCAAAATTAGTTTAGAGACTCAGGCAGCCCCAGATAATAAGGAGAGCTTTATAGACCAAGGACAAGAATTTGGATTTTATTTCAAACATAATGAAAAGCTTATAGGAATTGTTTGAAGGGCAGTGACGTGATCTAACAAACATTAAAAATATATGACAGGGGCACCAGGGTAGTTCAGTTGGCTAAGCCTCTGCCTTTGGCTCAGGTGATGATCCCAGGATCCTGGGTCAGAGCCCCACATCTGGCTCCCAAATCAGCGGGGAGCCTGCTTCTCCCTCTCCTCTGCCTGCTGCTCCCCCTGCCTATGCTGTCAAGTTAATAAAATCTTTAATGTGTGTGTGTCTATAACAATTGCTGTTGTCTGAAAAAATGAACTGAAAGGGGAAAAAGATGGAAATGAGAGATATTAGTAGGCATATCTATTAGACTAGTCTAAGGAAAGATGATGGTGGTTTTGACCAAGGTGGTAGCAACTGGGGAAAGGAGAAAAAGCCAGTGGATTTAAGACACATGTTGAGATTTGGTGAAGATAGATATTGAAGGTAAAGTAAAGGATGTGTCAAAATTGCTTGGTTTCTGGTGTGGGGAAATGCATCAATTTAGGCACCTTTAATTAGGAAATGAAATTACCCTTCATACAACCCTTATCAATCATTTAAAGTAGAGTATGGGTATCTACAACTATTACTGTTTCATTGTTTATTCCTCCCTTCAATTTCATCAGGTTTTGCTTCATGAATTTTAGGGTTCTGCTGTTAGGTACATAAAACATAACATTTGCCTGATACTTGTATCTTCCTGGTGAATTGATCATTTTGTCATTCTAGAGATCTATATCTCTAGAAACAATTTTTGTCTTAAAGTTATATTAATATAGTCCCCCCTAAACTTTTTTTGATTACTGCTTTTATATTAATTCTTTTCACCTTTTTACTTTCAAGCTACTTGTGCCTTTGAACCTTTAGGTGTCTTTTGTAAATAGCAAATAGGTAATTTTTAAATCTGACTTCTAGTCTCTGCCTTTTGATTGAATTCATACTCCATTTACATTTAACGTAATTATGGATAAAGTATGATTTACACCTACTATTCCTTTTCTGTATGCCTTATGTCTTTTTTGTTCCTCTGTTCCCTCATTACTGCCTTCTTTTGTTTTAAATAGATACTTTCTGGTATACCATTTTAATTTCATTGTATTGTATTTTTTAAATTTTTATTTATTTATGATAGTCACACACACACAGAGAGAGAGAGAGAGGCAGAGACATAGGCAGAGGGAGAAGCAGGCTCCATGCTCCGGGAGCCCGACGTGGAATTCGATCTCGGGTCTCCAGGATCACGCCCTGGGCCAAAGGCAGGCGCTAAACCGCTGCGCCACCCAGGGATCCCATTGTATTGTATTTTTTTGAGGGTTTTATTTTTGTTTTGTGACTGTCCTAGAGATTACAATCTATATCTTAATACAGTTTACATTGATATCAATTTAATTTTTATAGCATACAAAGACTGTGTTCCAATAGAGATCCATTTTTCCACTTCTTTTGTACTAACACAAATTACATTTTGTATTCTATAAGCCCCAAAACACAGTTTTGTAATTATTGTTCTATGTGTCTGTCTTTAAATAAGATAGTAGGAAAATGGTAACAAAGAAAAAGATATATATTGTTTTATATTTACTTATTTAGTTATGTTTATGGATGCTTTTTATTTCTTCATGTGGTTTCAAGTTACTGTCTAGTCTCCTTTCAGCCTGAAGAGCTCTCTTCAATGATTATTATAGGACAGAATTACTACTGACAGATTCTTGCAGTTTTGTCGTTTGTTTTTTCTATTCTGGCAATGTCTTAATTTCTCATTCATTTTTTGAAGAATAGTTTTGCTGGATATAGAATTCTTCATTTATAGACTATTTTTTTTAACATTTCGAATATGTCATCTCATTGCTTTTTGGACTCCATGGTTTCTGACAAAAAGTCAGCTTTTAATCTTATTGAAAAATGGTTTAATATAGGTTGTTTTTCTTTTGTTGCTTTCAAGATTTTGTCTTCATCTTTGACTCTTCTCTATTGGTCTATGATATCTTTAGTTGTGACTTTCTGAGTTTTATTTTCCTTGGAGTTCATTGAACTTCTCAATGAGATTAATATTTTTCCTCAAATTTGGGAAGTTTTTGACCAATATTTCTTCAAATACTTTTTCTGTCCTTTCTTGTTTCTTCTCTTCATGACCATTCCCATAATGTGTATGTTGGAATGCTTAGAGGTATCCCTCAGGCCTCTTAGGCCTTGTTCAATTTTTTCTCTTCTCTTTCTGCTCCTAACACTAGATAATCTCTCTTGAACTCTCAAGTCTGATGATTCTTCTACCTGCTAGACTCTAATTTTGAGTCCCTTTAATAAAATTGTTATTTTAAGTTATTGTGCCTTTAACTGCAGAACTATTTCTATTTAGTTCTTTTTAAAATTTTTGTTGATCTCTTTTTCATACTCTTGGTAAGGTGCTGTTGTCATGCTTTTATTTTAGTTAATTTCATTCTTTAAACATTTATAATACATGATTTAAAATCTTTTTGTACTAAAATTTGAGTCCCCTAAGAGACATTATTTTCAGGCTCCTTTTTGCCTTTCATGTTATGTGCTTCTTTTGTTTTTATTTTTTGGTGTTAAGCTTATTTTGCATGTCTCAATTTTTTTGTTGAAAACCAGAAATTTTAGATAATACATTTTAACAACTTTGGTATTAAGTATCCCCACTCAGATTTTGCTGTTACTAGGATTTTGTTGTCATTGTTTATCTCATTGCTGTGTATTTGGTCAGAAATTTACTGAACAAACACACAGCAATCACTGAACTGTCAGCTGAATTTTCTAAAATAAAAAAAAAATTAAAAATATATATGTATTTTAAAGATTTTATTTATTCATTCATGAGAGGCACAGAGAGAGATGCAGAGACACAGGTAGAGGGAGAAGCAAGCTCCATATAGAGAGCACAATGCGGGACTCGATCCCAGGACCCCAGGATCATGCCCTGGGCCAAAGGCAGGTGCTAAACAACCGAGCCACCCAGGGATCCCCCTAAATATATATTTTTAATTTAAAATAATTCTTATTTAAAATTTTAAGCCTGGTTTCCAATTAGTCACCCCTTAATTTAGTGGTCAAACGATGTAATGTTTGATAAGATGTCTTCAAATACCTTGCCTGTATATTTTCTACCTTTGCCAAGGGGATCTGTGTGAGAATTCATGCTTTCATACTTCAGGACATTTATAAGATGGCCTTAGCTTTCACTTCCTACTTGCTCAGCATGTTGTGTTTAGTCAGAAATTAATGGAGCTTTCTTTCTAACTAGGTCTTTCCAGTGCTGTGTGCACGCTCAGTCTTTTAGATGTTCAGAAATATGTTGGAGCTTTTCAAATTTCCTGACAGCCATTTTGTTCTTGAAGATCCTTTTAAGTTCCTGTTCAGGCTTTTTTTGCTCTAACTGAAATAATAGCTTTTCACAGTTGCAGTGTTTCTAGCAGATTGAAATGGTTTCAGTAATGACCTAGGGGTAGTACTCCTTCTCTGCCCACCTTGGTTAAGCAGAAATACAAGTTTAAAAAACTGTAATAGTGCACTAATAGAGATTTTCCATGGAGCTGGATGTTTATTATGTTGACTGTGTTTAGGGGATGGTGTTTCTTACAGAGCTCCAAGAGTTTAGTCCTGTCAATTGGCTACAAGGCTTCAATTTTCAAGCCTATTGCACCATTCGGGTATGAAGGACAAGGGGATTGGAAGAGCCCCAACTTTAAATGTCACAGACTTCCCCCATCTAAAGAAGTTCAAAAATAGTTCCTCTTACACGGATGATATTTTGTTCTTGTTCTGATCATTCCTATTCATTCCATTGCTGAAGAAGGACTCCGTTTGCCTAAATAATATAAGCTGGGAGAACACAACATTCAACACTGGACAAAGGAGATGGACAGCAGTTTATTAGTCACATTAACTCACAACCTGTGGGAAAGGACACTGCATGCTATGGAAGGTCATGTAGAGGTTGTACTTGGAAATAGAGTGAACCAGAGGGGCTGTGGTAGACAAGCTTTATTATAATAGGGTGGTGGTGGGGGGCTTGTTTTTCTTAGGAGGATATGACAAGTTAGTTTGAATATTTTTCTGGCTGGCTGGGAGATGAAACCAGTTAGGTTGAGGGCCAGGTAGACTGCAGCTGGTGCAGCTAATGAGGGTATTACCTAGGCAGGAAACCTTCCTGGTTGGGCAGAGTGACAAGCATGTTTGGCAAGAGCAGAGGAACTCATGGCTTAAATTCCAGGTGACTCATACTATTTCAGGCCTTACACTACAGATCAATGATTTTAGTTAATTTGGAGAGTTCTAGAAATGGTTACTTTTATCATGTCAGTATTTTTGTCATTTTTGCATGTAAGAGAATGGGTAGTTCAGAGATTTTTTACTCGGCCATTCTAAAAGTTGATCTCCATTTTCCTTGACTTGAATACTAGAATTGGGCCATTTGCTGATGGAAGGCCTACCATTAAGTGGAATCAGCCATTGGGACTTTAGAAAAGACCTTGATCAAAGTGATCTTTCTCAAAGGACTATCATTCTGCTTGGAATCCTTCCAATGTGCCAGTTCTTTGTATAGACAAGATAGGGAGTAGGGACGCACAAAACACTGGGGGTGCATAAAGCTAAAAGGTATTATTCTAAAATGATAACAGTAGTTTCCCCTCTGGGTAATTTGCTTCAAGTGACAATCATCGCTTGTCTTCATATTCTCTATTTTAGAAATTCCTATGATAAGCCTGTATCATTTGAATAGAGGATGAAAATTCTCTCTTTTTAAAATTTTTGACAATTAACAATGATAATTTAAAGTCATGGCATAATGCCATTATCAGATATTAATAATCCAGTGAGGAATAATTTATCAGAGAGGAAATATACTTTATGAGAGATAGCATGACTTTTAGGGTAACATCTCTATCTTAAGTCAGCATTTTTATTACTTCTATATTTGAGTCTTATTTTCTAGGTTTTTAAAAGTGAGAATGATAAAACTGTACAGGGTTGTTCTAAGGATTAAATAAGATCATGAATTAAAAAGCAGGCATTTAGTAAACTCAGTAAATTTTAGGTCATCTTTCGTTCCATAGCAGAAATCAAGGAATGCTGAACTAGCATACGGTGGTAATATTCCTATGGGTGAGTGAAGAGAAGGAAAACTTATATGAAATATATGTGGAACAGTGTAGTGGGGGACTTGGTGATGGGTACTTGTTTAGAGAGAGGAGCACAAAGGAGTCCAAGATGTTCCATCACTGATTTAACTTGTATGATTTTATTTGGACCTGGCTTATTATCACTACACCATAAACTATGGATTTTTTTTTTTCAGATTTTTCCAACCACACTTAATCTACACTTACCCATATTTAATTTAAAGTTACTCTACACTTTCTATGTTTACACCATACTTACTCTTTTCTGTTTGTTTGTTTTTTTTTAATATTTTATTTATTTACTCATGATAGTCACAGAGAGAGAGAGAGGCAGAGACACAGGCAGAGGGAGAAGCAGGCCCCATGCACCGGGAGCCCGACGTGGGATTCGATCCCGGGTCTCCAGGATCGCGCCCTGGGCCAAAGGCAGGCGCCAAACCGCTGCGCCACCCAGGGATCCCTCTTTTCTGTTTGTTATCAATGCTTAGATCTTTGACTTTAATTCTTATATTGTCAAAATACTGCAAAATGTTTCTATAATTTTTATAGTTTTCTTTCCTTAGACATTTGTGTTTTCTATACATTTTATGTAATTTTCCTGAATAGTTTCAGGAATCCCATAGTGGATATCAGAAGCCACATACTTGAAGGTGTTTTTTTTTTTTTTTTTCCCTTGCCTCTTTCACTTTTGGCTTCATTGTTCACCTGAGACTATGCTTTTAGAAATAAATTGGTATTTTTTTTAAGATTTTATTTTTTTATTTGATGGAGAGAGAGCACAAGCAGGAGGAGCGGCAGAGGGAGAGGGAAAGCAGATTCCCCACTGAGCAGGGAGCCCGATGTGGGGCTCCATCCCAGGACTATGACGGGATCATGACCTGAGCCAAAGGCAGATGCTTGACTGACTGAGCCACCCAGGTGCCCCTATTGGTATTTATAATGAAAGATTTTTATCTGTATATAAACTTATGGTCTATTTTTATACAGATGAATGTAGCTGTATGTTTTTATATAAGCTTACATATAAATATATATCTATAGATCATAAGTTATAGCATAAAATTCTAGTTTAAGCTTTATGTACTCTAATTACCTGCTGATATTTTACTTGATTTCTAATTTTTAACTTTTCACTTTACCAATAGCAGTTATTATCATGAAGACAGAGACTTTAAAATTTCTATACATCAGCAAATTATTAAATGTTATAACCAGTTTCAGTAACTAAGTAGTTTCAAAACTGTGGCATAAATTCTTAGGAATTTAAGTCTGAAATACCCATAAAACCTAATTCTTAAATATATATGTTTGATGTTATACAGAATTCCTACAATCACTGACTAATGTGAAATGTGCTTTCTAAAGCTATTGTGTGCTGAAACTCTGTGGTCAAAGAATGAGAAATCCAGCTGCTTCTATTGCTGCAGCAGATTTGGAATAAAAGCTCTAAATATGTTTCCCAAAGAAAAAAAAATAAACTGTATTCTAAAGGCCTGTTTTTTTTTTTTTTCCCTCAGTAGGAAAAAAAAAAAAAAAAGTAGCCCAGGAAAAACTTGTGAATGCTTTGTCATTTCTGCAAAACTGTGAAAACACCAAAGCAGCTAGTTTACTCATCCTTGATTTCCCCAGATGGCTGAGTTCCCATTAACTCACCAGAGAATGAGATGCAGACCCAGTGCCTTTACATGTCATTTTGACAAGACATAATGTCCGATCTTGTTTGTGTACGCCTTTCCCTTCCACCTCAAGCCTGCTTCACTACTGGTGGTCTGCCCGTGTGCAACACAGATGTTTCTCTCTCTCCACTGCCTGCTTTATTTTTCAAGTAGCTTCAGCGAGCATATGTTTCCATGTGAGCCTGTTCCTTCCTTCTCCCAACACCTTCTTGTGCTACATAAACAATCTTCATCTGCCCCCTTAGATCTGGGGCACACCAGACTTTCACAGATGTCGATTTCTTTTTCAGCCTGTTTGCCTCTGGTGAACACGGTCTTCAGATAATGTCTCCCTTCCTTCTCTGTTCCAAATGACTCGGAATGCAGATTTTTTCCCTCCTTTCAACTCAGTTTCCTTCTGTGACCCCAGCATGTTTTCGTCCCCTTTCTTCTAAGTCTCTCTTTGTACTGGCTCTCCAGATGGGATCAAGGATGCGCTCTTCCTGGTCCTCATTTTATTCTCCTTACAACTATTTGGTTTGCAGGAACAGGAAGAGGCAAACTTCACACGTTAAATATTTTACATGCATGGCTACCTATATTTCTCTGATTTGTTTCTTTGACTTTTTTTTTTCTGCTTTGACACTTCTGCTTCTATTGGGTTTCTGCTTCATTTTGTATTTTTGCTGGCTCGTTGCAAATATATGTACACCAGCACATCATCTATAAAGAATCACGGTGGCAGTTACTTTAATATCAGTTTTGTTTTCTTTTGTAAAAGAGGCATTTTACCTTCTCTTTCACTCATGCATGACTCATTGAGCATGCACTGTGTGCCAGAAATTCCTCTGGGTAACGGCATTAGGATAGTAAAGAAAGAAAAGGTCTCCTTTTTCAAGGATTTTATATACTAATGTGTGTGAGAGAGAGATAATAAGCAAGTATACAAAAGATTAAGATAATTATGAAAAGATGCCAACTGAGCTAAAATAAAATCTGAATGATACACAGATGCTGGTTGGGGGTGGGTGGGGGGTGCCAGGGTGGTTCAGTCAGGTAGGTGGCCAACTCTTTTCGCTGGGGTCATTGTCTCAGGGTCATGAGATCGAGCCCAGCATCAGGCTCTGTGGTCAGCCAGGAATCTGCTTGAGATTCTCTCTCTCCCCCTGCCCTTTCCTCCCACCTTCTCTCTCTAAAATAAATATATCTTTAAACAAACAAATAATAAACACAAGATTTGGATGCACATATCAAGATGACTAGAATTTCAGGTAGAAGGAACAAGTGCCAAGTCCCTATAGAAGGACTGACGTTGGTGTGCGTGAGTAACAAGTCATGTGGGGGATCCCTGGGTGGCTCAGTGGATCTCTCTCTCTCTCTCTCTCTCTCTCTCTCTCTGTGTTTGTGTGTGTCTCATGAATAAATAAGTAAAAATCTAAAAAAAAAGTCATGTGACTGAAGTGTGATGATGAGCTTGGCAGAGGAGAGAAGATACAGTGTTGGACTGGAAGTCTGGGGTGAGACTATTTAGAGCTGATGAAGGCAGAGTAAGAATTTTCCATTTTATTCCAAATACCCTTAGAAGCCCTGAAAGCTTTAAAGCAGGAAGTAACATGATTTGACTTACATTTCTGAAATATCACTTTGGTGGTGTGATAATTTCTATAGTGAAGTGAGAGGTAAGAGAAAGGCCAGACATAGTTTTTTTTTTAATTCTTTACAATTTTCATTTTTAAAGACCTCATTAAAAAACAAAAACAAACACACCCCCCCAAAAAAAAACAAAAACAAAAAACAAAAACAGGGACACCTGGGTGGCTCAGGTCATGATCCCAGGTATGGGATCGAGTAC
The DNA here is from genome assembly GCF_003254725.2 of Canis lupus dingo. Lineage (NCBI taxonomy): Eukaryota > Metazoa > Chordata > Mammalia > Carnivora > Canidae > Canis > Canis lupus. Next base: position 42,249,413 of record NC_064265.1, on the reverse strand, counting down.
TGCATAGGGCTTCCTGCGTGGAGCCTGCTTCTCCTTCTGTCTATGTCTCTGCTTCTCTCTCTGTGTCTTTCATGAATAAATAAATAAAATCTTTAAAAACTAATTAATTAAAAACAGTTTTATATTAACAAAATTTACGGAATATTCAGAGATTTTCCCCTACGTATCTTGCCCCCTCACATGCATAGCCTCCTACATTACTGTATCACTCACCAGGATGTTACATTACTTATAATTGATGAGTCTAACTCAATGCATCATAATTATGCATAAGCCCATAATTTACTTTAGGCCTCACTCTTGGTTAATACATCGTATGGTTTTAGACAATTATACAATGACACGTATCCATCATAATATCATAGACTGTTTTCTTTCACTGCCCTAAAAAAAAATCTTTTCTGCTCTACCTAATTATTCCTTCCCCTTATCCCAAAAACTATTGACATTTTTACTCTCTCCATAATTTTGCCTTTTCTATAATGTCAAATATAGTTGACCCTTGAAAAACGGGTTTGAATAGTACAGGTTCACTTATACATGGATTTTTTAATATAGTATAGTAAATTTATTTTCTTTTATGATTCTCCTAATAACATTTTCTTTAGCTAATTGTAAGAATGTAGTATAGAACACATATAACACAAATAATGTGTTAATAGACTGTTTATGCTATCAGTAAGTCTTTGGTCAACAGTAGACTATTAGTAGTTAAGTTTATAGGGGACTCAAAAGTTATGCATGGATTTCCAAATGTACAGAAGGTTGGTGCTCCCAACCCCCCTCATCGTTCAAGGATCAACCATAGCAGGTATCATAGTACGTAGCCTTTCAGAGTAATATGCATTTAAGTTGCCTTCGTATCTTTTTATCACTTGATAGCTCATTCCTTTTTAGCACTGAATCACATTCCATTGTCTGAAAGTCCTATATTTTATAGTTAACAACCTTAATTGTGATCAACCATAAAATGATTTGTTTTCAGAGATGATCTTGTAAACTCTTGTGTTTTTTCCATCTCTTCTTTTAACCAGCCTGCAGTATTTTTAGTAGAATGATGATTACTTCTCCATATTTCCAATACAAATTCCTTACCTTGACATGCAAAGATTTGTAAATTTTACCTTTGAGCCTCTTTCCTTACTTCAGGACATTCCCCGTCCCACCACCAGTACATTGCATTGTAACCCTCAGTTCTACTGAACCATGTCCTGCGTCTTCCCCAGGCCTTGTAACCACCCCTACCTGCTCATCCTGCTCTCTCCCCTAGGAATGAATGCTTTTCTCCTGATTGCCTGTTTGGAAAACTTCTATCTTCCCACCCCATTGGAGTTTTCTCTATGATGCCTTGCTGATCACCTTGTGTGTGCTCTCCCCATACTCTGCACAGGCTCTTTATACACGCTCCCCAAATATAAATATTTATGAATTTGTAGAGAAGACTGGGAAACCCTGGGGAGCTGGCAAGGACAAACATTATGAAAGGCCCTAAGGACAGGTTAAGGACTCGTTGACTTTATTGTAAAGGCTATAGAGGGACTCTTGAAGAATTTCAGTGTAAGGGTAACAAGATCAGATTTTCCCATTAGAAAGTACACTGTGGCCATATACTGGCAAGATGAGCAAGTGGGATGACAAAATGAGACCAGAAGCAGACTATTGCATTAGGCTAGTTAGGACATTATGGGAGCTTAAAGCATTCAACGCATGCACACACACACACACACACACACACACACACACACAAATAATAGAATGGAGAAGAAAGGATGGGTTCAGAAAGACTTAAACAGTTCCTAACCAATGAGCAGTGTGTAGGGGAAAGCAGTGCAGTGTGAGAAAGTGAGGCAGACAATAGAATCGAGGACCCTTCCCATTTCTGGTGAGTATCAGGTGGATAGTGGTGCAATTCACTAATGCGGGCATATGGAATTAACATATGGGAGGTATCTTTTCACATCACCCATTTTAACAACAACATTCCTAAATTTTTTTATGTACCAACACTGTGCTTTCCATTTTACAAATTAATCTTTTGTTCTCTATTGTTTACCTTTTAGTTTATTAGTTTTCCTTTTGGAATATAAATTAATTTTGAACCTCCTAACTAGCTGTAGTAGGGCTGCAGTGGAAGATTAGATATTTCCATACTCTATTCCTATAGCTTGAATAACCGTGTTCCCTCATGGGCAGTGCTGTGGTAGGAGCCAGCTGGATGATCTGGGGGAACATGCTGCTTAGCGGCTCAGAAGAAATTAAAACAGGGGCAAATACGGAGTTGGGTTTTTTTTCCCCCTCATTGCCTTACCATCTCATCATGTCTCTGTTGTCCTACTACCTAATTCTTTGATTTCCACTTACTAGATACCCAAGAAATATTTCCTTAATTTTTCATATTTTCCTCATAAATAGGCAATAGTAAGCTTTCTTCAATTGATAAAGAAGCTTTAGATCCTTCTAAACATGTGAAGCTTTGCCAGTTTTTTGGTTGTTATTTTTTAGTAAATTTCCTCTTTTGCCATGTATTTTTTTTAAAGGAGAAAAACTCCACACTGAGCTTTGTTTACAAAGAGTACCTGTTTTTTGCTCCACTTGTCCTATATCACCCTATCTTACTTTTAAGTTTGACTCCATAAATGAATTTGCCTATTTAAGCCTTTTTACAATCATTTTCAGAGTATGAATGACATAGGAGAAAGCAGGGGATTTGATGTATTTCACATAAACCAAAAAAATCATTGCCAAATCCTTTTCATTGACTTAAAAATACATTCATTTAACAAATATTTATTGACCATTTATTGTATGCCAAAGCACAAATCACTGCCCTGAAGGAGCCTACATTCTAGAGGGGGGAAAGCAGACAATCAAATAAAGGCTAAAAAAAATAAATAAATAAAGCAGAAAGGGGAACAGTCCTGGCTTATGACTGTTGGGTTAGCACAATAAACAATAATGTCCCTTTTCACTCTCCAGTTGTGGCAATTAGAAAATAAATTATATGGCCAAACTCAGCACTGGGGGTTAGGTGGGGAGACATTGACATTTTAGCTAGAGTAGCTAGGGAAGGCCTCACAGAGGAAAAAAAAAAAACACATTTAACTTAAGACCTGAAGGAGATGAAGAAGGGAATACGACAGACATCTCAGGGATGGTTTCCAGGTACAAAGGCCCTGAAGTGTATTCATACCTGGTGTGTTCCAGGAACAAGAAAAAAGGCAGCACCGTAGAAGGAGAGGTTTGAGGATGACAGTGAAAGTAGATGGGAGCTAAGAAGTAAGTGGAGGTTGGGGTGGGTAGATCTAAAGCCTTTTTGATCACAGTATCCTGAATGAGGTGGAATTGCAGGATTTTCAGCAAATGAGTAACTTGTTCTGATTTGTATTTTTTTTGTGATTTGTATTTTAATAGGATCTTTGTGCCTGCTGTGTGGAGAATAGACTGTAGAGAAGACGGGATAAAGGCAAGGAGACTAGGTTAACACTTAGAAAGAATGACCCAGACTGGAAATGTTGGTGGCTCAAAATAGAGTGGTAGCAGTTGAAGGAATGAGAAATGGTTGGATTCCTGTATAAGTGGCTATAAGTGAAAGGAATGAGAAAACATGCTTTGAGTTTAGGCTTGAGCCACTAGAGGAATGGGTTTCTTTTTTCACTGACATGGATAAAACTGTGAGATGCAAGTAGGTTTGGTGGGATATTCAGGATCTTAGCATTAGATCTATCAATTTTGAGATGTCCAATAGATATCCATGTGGATGTCAAGTAGACAGAAAAGCACTGGAGAATCATTAATTATTACAGATAAAGTTAAAAGCCGTGACGCTAGATGAAATCACAGAGAATGAGTGAAAATAGAAAAGGTGTGTAGGAATCAATCCCTGGAACACTTCTATGATTACAGGTTAAGGAAATATGAAAAAATAAACAAAATAAAGATATTTTCAGACAGGTTGAGAACAATCGTCAAATAGTGGGATTATGAATATTTTCTCTATTTTTCTAAAATTGATAGGCAATACATTTTTGTATTATTATAATTTGATTTATATTCAGTAAAAGTTTTTAGTTCAATGGGTTTTTGATAATTTATAAAATCATTTGTATTTCCTTGATATTGGTTGTGATCTTTCATTCATGATTTTATTAAAAAGAAAGACTCAAATTTAATAAGTCTGACTAGGGGTTTATCTATCTTAATTCTTTCGAAGAACAGCTCCTGGTTTTGTTGGTCTGTTCTACAGTTCTTCTGATCTCTCTTTCATTGAGTTTTGCTCAAATCTTTATTAACTCTCTTCTGCTTGGTGTAGGTTTTATTTGCTATTCTTTCTCCAGTTCCTTTAGGTGCAAGGTTAACTTGTGTATTTGAGATTTTTCCAATTTTTTGAGGGAGGCTTGTATTGCTAAGTATTTCCCTCTTAGGGGGCACCTTTGCAGTATCCCAAAGATTTTGAACAGTTATACTTCAATTTCTGTTAGTTTCCATGAATCTTTTAAATTATTCTCTAATTTCTTGATTGACCCATTCATCTTTTAGTAGGATGCTCTTTAACCTCCAAGTGTTTGAGTTCCTTTGGAATTTCTTCTTGTGATTGAGTTCTAGTTTCAAAGCATTGTGGTCTGAAAATATGCAGGGGGTAATCCCAATCTTTTGCTATGGCTTGAGACCTGATTTGTGACTCAGTATGTGGTCTGTTCTGGAGAAAGTTCCATGTGCACTTCAGAAGAATGTGTATTCAGTTGCATTAGGATGGAATGTTCTGTATATATCTGTGAAATCCATTTGGTCCAGTATGTCATTCTCAAGGCCCTTGTTTCTTTGTTGATCTTCTGCTCAGAAGATCAGTCCTTTGCTGAGAGTAATGGGTTCTGATAATTTATATAAACTTTAATACTATTATCCAAACAAGATACAGAATATTTCCATTACTCCCCAAACCCTCTTTTACAGCTCTTTCTGATCTACTTCCACCCCCAGACACACATAACAATTTTCTGACTTCTATCACTATAGATTGTTTTGCTTTTCCTTGGCATTATGTCTGCAGTATACATGATTACATTTTGTTGCATTTATCAGCCCTTTGTTCCTATTGACTGCTGGGTAGTGTTCCTTTGTATGAATAGAATGGGATTGGTTTCTTTTTCTTCTGATAGGCATTTGGACTGTTTCCAGTTTTAGGCTAATCTGAATAAGACTGCTGTGGACCTTACTGCACAAGCCTTGTTGTGGATATGTGTTTACATTTTGTAGGAATAGAATTGCTGGGGAGAGGGTTGATGTAATCTAACTTTATCAGAAATAGCCAAAAACTTTTGAAAAACATACCGTTTTACAATCCACATGTAAAATATTTTAAACAGGAAATAAGGCAAATGTTTTGGAAAACAACTAAAACTGAGAATTGTATAATTTTAATATTCATTGCACTCCTTAATATAAATCTCTGATCTAAAATCTTGTCAAAATACTCTAAGTGGTAGTTTTTTAAGATCTTAACTTGGCAGTTTGTGGAAGATGCAGCTTGATAAGTGCTGCTGGGACAGTCTGTGAAGAGACTGTTCATTACTTAATTAAGTATTATATGCAAATTAATTTAATAAATTCTTGGCTCAAGCAGAGATGAGAAGGAACTCTCTCAACTCCTTGGCATAGGTGGGAAGCTACATTCCTAACAGGAGTAATCCCAGGCTGTGCTCTGTACTCCTCTTTCAACTCCCCGCCCGCCCCCCCCCCCTCCAGCCTTTTTTAAATTCAGGCTTCATCCATTTGAATTAAAAGTGTTTAAGACCTGGAGACTGAGTAGTACAGACAGCCAGGAGAATGATCTTCCTCGCTGACTAGTGGGAAGGGGCATAGATAGAATATTCTGTTGTTGAAACAGAAGAGGTTACAGCAGCTTAGGGAAAGAAAGCAGAGAAGCCAAGATGCCAGCCTTTCCTGGTGACAGACAAGTGTTCCCTGTCAGAATAAGAATGTGCCTTCAGAGGACACTTGTGATGAGCACTGGGTATTGTATGTCAGGGATGAATCACTGAATTCTACTCCAGAAACCAATATTGCACTGTATATTAACTAAGTACAATTTTTTTAAATGCCTTTAGATGTGTTTGTTTAAACACTTGTCCCAATGCTCCAGTGCATTTTAGTTTTTCAGTGTTTAAATTTGGCTATTTTAATGAGGTTACAATTTTGATAAATACCAAAAGGTGAATATTAATTACCAGGAGGTCTTAAACTCTGTACACTACATACAACTCAGGAAAAGCCTATCCTTTGTAGTTTAATGCTCTAGTTAAAGTTGAATTTCTACCTAGATGCAAAGAAGCCAGAATTTTAAATCAGTGATTTTCAGGGACGCCTGGGTGGCTCAGTGGTTGAGCATCTGCCTTCAACCTGGGTGATGATCCTGGGGTCCTGGGATCGAGTCCCACATTGGGCTCCCCACAGGGAGCCTGCTTCTCCCTCTGCCTATGTCTCTGCCTCTCTCTGTGTCTCTCATGAATAAATAAATAAAATCTTAAAAAAAATCAGTGATTCTCAATTTGGGAGGCAGGGGAGGAAGGCAGAACTTTTGACTCATGCCCCAGGATACATTTGACTGTGTGGATATGCTTTTTGTTGCTAAAATACAGGGGCAGATGCTACTGGCATCTAATGCATAGATGCCAGGGATGCTGCTACAAACCTTACAATGTCCAGGACAACCCTCCCGCCCAACACACAGTAAAGAGTTATCTAGCTCAAAATGTCAATAGCACCACTGTTGGGAAACCTTGTGTCAAAAAAAATCTGTGTAAGGTCTGAGGAGAATGCACTTAAAACTAAAATTACAGACCTGACATTATTTGTATATTAGGAGATTAGGGTCTATAACCAATTAACTAAAAAGGACCTGGCATACATTGAGGGTAGAACTAAAGTAGGAAAGAACAGGCTTTAAAAGGTATAGTGAGTTTTGCTTTGGTTTTAGGGATGTGGAAATGAAGATTCTCACAGGAAATATTGTGGTCTCAATGAAACTGTAAGGGAAGGGCAAATTGCTATTTTAACTTATTCTTAGGGTACAGTATCTTGCTAAAATGTGAGAGAATGTTCTCTGAATCACACTACTGAGGTAGTTCCAGCCTCATGCTATCTATGATGAGATGCTCTTTTTTCTGTTCTATCACTATGATAAACCTAAAATTGTTATTATTGTTGCTATCTGTTCATCCCACTGGACTGTAAGCTCTATGAAAGCAGGAAATATATTATATACTGTATACCCAGTGCCTGCTGTTGCAAAAGTTGATGTGGGAAACAAAGGCAAAAGAAAAAATAAATTTTCTACCTATAGCCCATTGACAAGTCCTTGAAATAGGCAGAGTGACATTCCTTTAGGAACTCAGCTGCCTGGATGTTAATAATATGCTAAAGACAAAAAGCAAGCTTAGGCTAACCTCCAGGATCCTGTAGGTCTACTTTAATGTATAAAAATTCCTTTGGACACTTTCTTTACCCCCTAAGATACATGTTGGCAGTCATCCAAAGCATATGACTCAGTGATATACATCTGAAGGGTCTCATGATTAAGATTTTATTAGACAGCAATAATTGAGCTTTTCCCAACAATAGCTAGTCCTCTTAAGGTCCTAGAAACTTTGCTTCCAAAATACCTAGGAGGCTAACACTATCCCTAACCCCTTCCCAATTTGAAAGTTTATAATGGGCCACTCCTCATGACCCCACTGAAGCTTTATGCCCACAGGTCTTATCTGTGGTTTAATAAAACCACCTTTTTTTGCACTGAAGATTTCTCAAGAAATGTTTCTTAGCTGTCAGCTTCAAACCCTAATGTCTTTCCTACATCAAAAGTCATCAATAAATATTGATATTTTTGAAGTACATAAATGAATTAAACATTTCTATAGCTTGAAGTCTCACTATAATCTCTATATTTAATATCCCTGAACCTTCATTTTTATATCATCTAAAGGGAACCTTCCTGAGAAAATTAATACATTATTTCTTCTTTGTTCTATGAATCTAAGAAAAATTCATCCTAAAACATTGTCCCTACCTTTGTTTGGGGGCAAGAGAGAAAAAAAATGGGCCTCTGTGAATGAGAGAAGGTATTAACTTTGGAGATATGGCCAATTTACCTACAGTGACAAAGAGAAAGATGAAACACATGAAAAGGTTCAGTAAGAGAAGAAAAGGGCTATGACTCATTGCACCTCTCAAGTCCCAACAAATAAGAAAAGATTTCAAGGAGCTCAGAACAGGGATTCTGGTTAAAGATGGCAGGAGATTAGGGAGGCCGCTGAATTCCCTTCTTCCCACAGACTCACCAAATCTAGAGCTATGTATGGAATAATTCACTCTGAAAGAAACCCAGAAACTGGCTGAGTGACCCCTACATGTCAGGTAGAAAAAAAAAACCCACATCAAAATTGGTCACCACTATCTCTGGGAAAGAAGTTTGGGCATATATCTGGAACCCTACCTTTTGTGGCTAAAGCCCAGAGGCTATCCTTTGATAGCCTGGCTCTGTTAACCAGCAGCACTGTGTTTGTGGGTTTAGTGGGACTGTGGCAAACAAAGAGAAGGTTCTTGGCTAGCACTGAGGGAGTGGATTAGAGGTATCTATCTTCCAGTCTTCCTAAAAGGGGCTTACTTGAATACTTGAAAACTGTTCCCTGTAGATCTGTCTTCCATTCAGCCTGCATCTAGGTGCTGACTGAGATTTTCCTCCTTTGAAATGCTAACAAGTTTTGGTACACCCTCAATTACAAAGATACATGTTCCAACAATCACAAAGTTTTCAGAGAGGACAAAAAGCTAGAGTTAGGCTGAACGACAAGTTTTTCATTTCCTGCACCCCTTCAAGATGGGGAGAGTGGACTGCTTAATCCACAGAAAACAACATAGATCAAAAAAAATATGAAGAAACAGAGGAATATGTTCCAAAAGAAAGGACAAGATAAAACTCCAGAAACAACCCTTAATGAAATGGAGATTAATTATTTACCTAATAAAGAGTTTAAAGTTATGAGATTCCCGTGTGGCTCAGTGGTTGAGTGCCTGCCCTAGACCCAGGGCATGATTCTGGGTTCCTGGGATCGAGTCCCACATCTGGCTCCCTGCATGGAGCCTGCTTCTCTCTCTGCCTCTCTATGTGTCTCTCATGAATAAATAAAATCTTTTTTTTTAAGTTTAAAGTTATAAAGATGCTCACCAAAATCAAAAGAACAATGCGTGACCAAAGTAAAAATTTCAACAAAAAGATAGAAAATATGAGAAACTATCAAACAGAAATCAGAGAAGAATACAATAACTGAACTGAAAAATTCAGTAGAGGTGTTCAACAACAGACCAGATGAAGTGGGAGAAAAGATCAATAACTCAAAGAAGGAACATTGGAATTCATTCAGAGAAGAAAAAAAAAATACAGTGAAGACAGCAAAAGAGACTTATGGAACATCATCAAGCAGACCAATTTTCACATTATAGGAGCTCCATAATGAGAAGACAGAGAGAAAAGAGCAAAACACTAATCTGAAGAAATAATGGTTAAAAACTTCCCTAACCTGGGGGGAAAAAAGAAAACAGAAATCCAGATCCAGGAATCCCAGAGAATTCCAAATAAGATAAATTCAAAGACTCACACTGGGACACACATTATAATTAAATTGTCAAAATTTAAAGACAAGAAGAGAATCTTAAAAGCAGCAAGAGAAAAGTAACTATTTATAAGGGAACCCCCATAAGACTATAAGCAGATGTTTTAGCAGAAGCTCTGAAGACCAGAAGGAGTGATGCAATATATTCAAAGTGCTAAAGGAAAAAAAAAACTTTCCAACTGAGAATACTCTACCTGATAAAGTTGTCCCTCAGAATTGAAGGAAAGATACTTGTTTTCCAGACAAGTAAAAGCTAAGGGAGTTCATCACCACTTGACTGGGCTTATAAAGAAATGATGAAGGGAGTTATTCAAGATGAATAAAAACGACAAGGAAAACCTAACAGTATAAATCTCATTGGTAAAAGTAAATCCATAATTAAGAATATTCTAATGTTGTAATAATAGTGCATACTAACTTATAAATCTAATATGAAAGTGAAAGACAAAAGTCAACCTATGCCTACAATAATTTATTAATGAATGCAAAGGTGAAAACATGAACTGTGCTATAAAAAGGTAGAGCTTTAACATATGTTTAAATGTAAGTTGCTACCAATTTAAAATAGACTTATAAATATATGATGTTTTATAGAACCTTCATGGTAACTTCAAAGCAAAACCTATAATAGATACACAAAGGCAAAATAATGGATTCTAAGCATATCACAACAGAAAATCATAAAATCACAGAGGAATAGAGGAAGAGAAAAAGGAGCAAAGAAACTGTAGAATATCCAGAAGACGATGAACAAAATGACGACAGTAAGTACCTATACTTATCAATAATTATTTTAAATGTAAATGGATGAAATTCTACAATAAGAGTGGCTGAATGGATAAAAAACAAAAAACAAAAAACAAAACAAGAAGCAACTGCCACCTAAAAGAGATTCACTTCAGCTTTTAGGACACACATAGATTGAAAATAAAGAAATGGGGAAGATATTCCAAGCAAAAGGAAATCAAAAGAAAGCAGCAGTAGCTATACTTATATCAAATCAAAGACTTCAATAACAAGTCATCATATAAAGAAAAGGATCAATCCAACAAGAGGATATAACATTTGTAAGTATTTATATACCCCAGAGTTACCTAAATATATAAAACAAATATTAACAGACCAACAGGCCAGTAGGGTAAAATAAATAATACAGTACAATAATAGTTGGCGAATTTAATACCCTGCTTTCAACAATGCATAGATCATCCAGGGAGAAAATCAGATAAGGAAATATAGGACTTTAAGTACATATTAGACCAAAATAGAATTAGATCAAATAGGCCTAAAGGACACTTACAGAATATCCCATCCCCAAACAGCAGAATACATATTCTTCAAGTACACATGGAACATTTGCCAGGATAGATCATCTGATAGTCCACAAAACAAATCTTAACACGTTTAAGAAGACTGAGATCAGACCAATCATCTTTTTTGATCACAATGATATAAAACTAGAAATCAACAAGAGGAAAATGAGAAGATCTGGAAATATGTGGCAATTAAACAACACATTTCTTTGACCCAGTGGTTATTTAAAGGAAATCAAAATGGAAGTAACTTATCCAAGTTAACATATGAAACATATGAAAAAAACACAATATTAAATATTGTGGGATACAGCAAAAGCAATTCCAAAAGTTATATGCATTTATTGCTATCAATAAGAAGTTAGATCAAATAAACAATCTACACCTTAAGGAACTAGAAAAATTAGAAAAAGCTAAGCACAAAGTTAGCAGGAGGAAGGAAATAATACAGATAAGAGTGCAAATAAATGAAATAGAGACCAGAAAAAAAGAATAGAAAAGATAAACAAAATGGACAAGTCTTTAGCTAGACTAAGAAAAAAAAAAAGACTCAAAAATAAAAGCATAGACAATATATCCGATACTATAGAAAGACATAAAATCATATGAGACTACGATGAACTGTTAAATGCCAAAAAAATTACATAATCTAGAAGAAATGGATGTATTTTTAGAAACATACAATTTACCAAGCTTGTATCAGGCAGAAAAAGAAAATCTGAACAGAGCAATAATGCATAAAGAGATTGAATTAGTAGTCATGAAACTCCCAACAGGAAACTTCAGGACCAGATGGCTTCACTGGAGAATTCTACCAAACATTTAGAATAATATCAATTTAGAATAATCAACACCAATCCTCAAACTCTTCCAAAATATTGTGGTAAAGGAAGCACTTCCACACTCACGAGGCCAGATACCAAAACCAGATAAGGATACCACAAGAAAAGAAAGCCATAGACCATTATTCCTGATGACTGTAGATGTAAAAATTCTCAACAAAGTATCAGTAAGCTGATTGAATTACTAAATTAACAAATTCAAGAACACAGTAGAAGCATTATATACCATGACTAAGTAGGATTTATCCCTGGGATGCAAGAATGGTTCAATATGCAAAACTCAGTAAATAAAGTACATTTTATCAATAAAATGAAAGATTAAAATTGCACAATTGTTTTAATAGATGCAGAAAAACCTTGTGACAAGATACAACATCCTTTTGTGATAAAACCCCCCAACAGACTGGGTATAGAAGAAACCTCCCTAAATATAATGAAGGCCATATACAACAAACTAACAGTTAGCATTATGCTCAATAGAGATCAATTCAAAGTGTTTCCCCCTAAGATTGAGCACAAGGAAAAGATGCTCACTCTCACCAGTCCTATTTTCAATATATTTCTAGAAGTTCGAGGTAGAGCAATTAGGCAAGACAAAGGAATAAAAGGCATCCCAATAGGAAAGGATGAATTAAAATTTTCTTTTTCCTGTAAATAGGATTCTTTATCTAGAAAATCACAAAGGATAAGTTTAAAAAAAACTGTTAATTTTAACTAAGTGGCAGGATACAAAATCCACGTAGAGAAATCAATTGCATACATTTGCACTAATGATGGCACACCTAAAATATTCACTTAATTCCCAATAGTATCAAAAACAATAAAAAGCTTAGGAATAAATTTAACCAAGGAAGTAAAAGATCTATACAATGAAAACTACAAAAATTACTTGTAAAAAATCAAAGACATTAACAAATGGAAAGACATCCCATGTTCATAGATTGGAAGAATATGGTTAAATGTCCATACTACCCAAGCCATCTATAGACTCAATGGAATTCCCATCAAAATACCTAGGCATATATCACAGAAATAGAAGAAATAATCCTAAAATTTGCGTGGAACCATGAAAGACCCCAAAATAGCCAAAGCAATCCTAAAAGAAAAGAGCAAAGTTAGAGGTATCATGCTTCCAGATTTCAAACTATACTACAAAGCCATAGTAATAAAAACACTATGATACTGGCACAAAAATAGACACATTGACCAATGGGACAGAATAGAGAGCCTGGAATCTAACCCTGGCATATACAGTTAACCAATATTTGACCAGAGAGCCAAGAATATCTAATGGGGAAAGGATATCTCTTCATTAAGTGGTGCTGGGAAACTGGAGAAACACATGCAGAACATCAAACTCGAAAGCTTATGCACAGCAAACAAATCAACGGAGTGAAAAGGCAACCTACAGAAAATATTTGCATATCTTATATCTCATAAAGATTGATATATCTAAAATATATAAAGAACACATACAACTCAATAGCAAAAAACCAATTCGTTAAAAACGGGTAAAGGACCCAAATAGACTGTTTTTTTTCCAAAGAAAACCTACAAATGGCCAACAGGTACATGAAAAGGTATTCAGTATCACTAATCATCAGGAAAATGTAAATGAAAACGACAATAAAATATGACCTCATTCTTATTATATGGTTATCTTCAGGGAAAAAAAGAATATGAGAAGTGTTGGCAAGGCTGTGGAAAAGAAGAGAACTTTGCACACGATAGGGAGTGTAAATTATTACAGTCACTACAGAAAACAGTATGGAGGTTCCTCAAAAATTAAAAAAAAATAGAACTATCATTTTATCTGGCATATTTCTGGGTGTATATATATATTCAAACAAATGAAACCACTATCTTGAAAAAATTTATACCCCTGCATGTTCATTGCATTATTTATAATAGCTAAGACATGGATATAACCTAAGTGTCCATTGACAGATGAATGGGTAAAGAAAATATATACATACATTTTGTGTATACATACATATGCAGAAATATTCCGTCATAAAAATGTAGGAAATCCAGCATGGGTGGACCTTATGATAAGTGAAATCAGTCCAAGAAAGACACATATTTTGCGATTTCACTTATATGTAGAATCTAAAAAAGAAAGCATTTCATAGATGCAGAGAACAGATTGATGGTTGCCAGATTCGGCATGTGGGAGAAATGGGTTAATGGCATGAAAAGGTATAAACTTCCACTTCTAAAATAAAGAAGTCATTGGAAGGTAATGTACAGTATGGTGACTAAAGCCAATAGTGCTGCATTGTGTACTTGGAAGTCGTTAGTGGAGTAGACTTTAAAGTTCTCATCACCAGGAAAAAGTTGTAACAATGTGTAGTGATGACTGGATGTACTAATCATTTTGCAATACATAAGTATTTGAAAAACCATGTTGTACAACTAACTCTCATGTGATGTTCTATGTCAAGTATATCTCAATAAAACTGGAAAAAATGAAAAAAATATCGGGATGACTGTGGCAAGAACATTTGATGCAGTTCCTTATTGATTATGTGTAGGTACCTTTATTGTTGAATAGTCTGGCTTATTTTTCTCCTTCTGGGTTCTTTGGAAGAAGGAATATAGGAGTTTAGATCTATTTGTTCTGAAAATCACAACTTGAGAAGCGTGTCTCAAACTGACCGCCAGAGAGTAAAGAGGAAATAGACTTCAGGAGAAGCTTAGAGGTAAGGGGTCAGAGGAGCCAGCAGTAACGAAAGCATTAAATAAGGGAAGAGGATGCATTCTGGATAAGTAATGCAAATGATAGTAGTTATAACCATGACAAAATAAGCATGATAAGCTTAAGAATATCAAATGGGAAAAAAACCCTACTGCCATAGAAAAGAAAACCAAAACAAAATATTCAGATAATCTTCTTATGACACAAGGGCTTCATACTTTTTCAATTGTGATGTTATTTGTAGTTCTCTACTGGGTTTAATGAAATATGTTACCAAATCGGCATCTTTGAAATTGGAGATTACCTGTGTGTGTGTGTGTGTGTGTGTGTGTGTGACTATCATTCCTGTTTCAGAGAGGATTTAAAGTCACTGAATCAATATTTACATTTCATCTCTGGCCCTAACTAAAATCTCTGTGATTTTTTTTTTTTTTTAGGTCTTTGGAAGATACTTCATACTTTCATCTGCTCAGAGAAAACTATCAATTTTTGCCATAGTGAAGAAAAAGAAAGCTGGAGAATCACTGTCAGAGCTTTTGGATGTTTCTTATCATTGAGAAATTAAGCAGAGCCAAGTACATCTGGCAGCCTTAGCAAAATGTATGGCTACTAATTTTATATATTTTATGATTGAAATTTTTATGATTTGAGAACTTATTTGTAAAGACTTGTAAAGCTACAGATAATAAACTTATTTACACATTAAGTAATTTTCATTTAAATGACCCTGTTCTTTTATTATACTTACCAAGCTTTTTTTTATAACAAAAACATTTGTTTTATTCGTTTACTACCCTTCTTTCTATACTAGACTGTGAGCTCCATAAGGACAGGGACCATATTTTTCATTCACAACTATAAACATAGAAAAATACCCAGTACTTAATAAATGTATTACAAATACATGAATTAAAGGCTTGTTTAATTGGTAGGACTTTGAAAACCGAATATAGGTGTCAAAGTAAAAAAACTCATTTCTGGAAATTTCCACTTTTTAACATTATTCATGTTTTCTGAGATGTCAGTAGCTACATTGAGGGTCTTGCGTGATCACTACTTGAGTATGAAAACTTAAAGCATAGTTAACTCCCTTGTCAGCCTTTTACAAAATATAGTTAACACTAAGTGTGGGTTAATACATTGACCCTCAAAATTTTAGGAAATTGGGCAGCCTGGGTGGCTCAGCGGTTTAGCGCCTGCCTTCGGCCCAGGACATGATCCTGGAGTCCCGGGATGGAGTCCCACATCGGGCTCCCTGCATGGAGCCTGCTTCTCCCTCTGCCTGTGTCTCTGCCTCTCTTTCTTTCTCTCTCTCATGAATAAATAAATAAATAAAAAATCTTAAAAAAATTTTAGGAACTTGATGCTGAGTAAATTAAAAACATTTCACTGAAAAGTTTTTATTCTATTGTAATTAGGCATTCAAACACATTTTTTTTCTTCTTCTTCATGGCTAGTATACTCTACTTCTTACACAACTGGCTGGTGGTTAACATGATTGGCACATTTCTGACAACCCCTTTCCCAGTTGCCAACACCTCTTAGTAAAGGTAATACATAAAGAATAATGCTTAACCCTAAGATCCCTTAAAAACCCTCTATCATCTGAAATACTCCTAAGTCTGTTGCCTCAGTTGACCTGCCTGGTAACTGAGGATCCTGGGAAGTAGGACCATTGACTGATTTAGCAGATTTCTCAGCTTAGAGTTGATTTCCCTCTCCACGAATGTCCTTATTGTTAAAGTGCTATTTTGGGCTGTTTTAGAGAGATTTGGCAGTTTCTTGGAGTTAGGAAAATTTTCCTAAAGCTTTGATATCAGGAAAAAAAGTAATGGCAAGTCCTTTCAATATCATATTTGAAAGGCGCTTCTCAAACTTTACTGTGCACCCGAATTACTTGGTGATTTTATTTTTTATTTTTTTTTCCTGGTGATATTTTTTAAATGTAGATTTTGACTCTACACATCTGGCGTGGGAGCCCACATTCCAAATTAACAGCTCTCAGGTGATGGCAGTGCTGCTGGACAATGCTGCACATTTTGAGTAGCAAGGTGGAAGGTCAAATTGTTGAAAGCTCATGTGAAAGCTCATAGCACTTGCTAGGGCGGTGGTTCTCAAACATGGCTGCACATTAGAATCACCTGGGGAGGTTTTAAAAATCTTGCTGCTCAGGCCTTAACTCGGTTTCCAATTAAGTCAGACTATTGGGGGGTAAGACCTAGTTATCATGTTTTTTAAAACTCTCCAGCTGTTTCTAATATGCTCTAAGGGAATATAGCTTTGTTTGCACAACTGATTAGGGCCATTTTACAGTTCTGTAAACTGGTAAGGTGTGATGGTTTTATTGCCCTGTAGGATTTTAATCAGTTTTTTAAAATCTAATTTGGTATTTGGTTCAGCTTTTATATTTTTCCTACTGACTAAAAAAATAAATCCCGTTCTTAAATTTTATTTGGAACGTCTTTTTCATCTTGCTAGTTCCCTCATTAATGAGTTAAATAAAACTTTGACATATAATGCTTTGATGGTTTTTGTTTTATCCAGTCTATTAACATAATTACTCAGCTAGTAGCTACATTTTCTCTTTTGTTTGAGCAGCAGCCAATGTTTCTTGGAAGTTAGTAACAAGTACACTATAAATAAATTCATTTGGGGTCTCTCTAAACCTTCTAGTATACTTGGTTCAACCCTCATCAAACCAACAATTAATTACTAGTTCAATAATTGTTGACATCCTTTATCTTAAAGTGCATTTCTGCAGATCATATTTATACTCTGACCTGTGCCAATTCACTATCATTTGGAAGATAGCTCCCTCTTTTATTTACAGGAGAAATGCTACCACATAACCATCAGCTGGCCTGAACTTGGAGTTGTTTTCCTACAGTGGGGGGGAGTTGGCTCTACTCCACCCTCACTTTTTTCCTAGCTTCTCCTTATGACTGATGGTTCCCATTTGCAGGATGTCAGGCCAGGGTCTAAGGGACTGCCTGCAGCAAAGTAAATTGGCCCACTTAGGGATCAAACCTGTGAACTTGGCTTCATCAGCACACTAATCCTAGCAGAGCCATGAGCCTGCCATTTTATCAGCTGATTGATTTCCCTGGAAGGTATGATTCTGAAATCGTTCTGCTTTTCAGCTAAAGAAACACTGCTTTAGAGATGAGTAAAGTAGACTATATCTGAGTTTAAAAAGTGTATCATAAAACTTAAGATTTAATAAAAAGCTTTAAGAATAGCATATTAAAAATAATCTCATACAAGTGCATTTATTCTAAAATGAATTCATATTATCCTTTTTAATTATTTTTTGAATATTTACTTGAGACAAAGAGTGGAGGGAGGGACAAAGGGAGAGGGAGAGAGAAAAATCTCAAGCAGACTCCCCACTGAGCATGGAGCCTGAAGCAGGGCTCTATCCCACACCCCAAGACCATGACCTCAGTCAAAATCAAGAGTCTGATGCTAAACTGAATGTACCACCTAGGCACCTCATCCCCTTTTTAGACCTCACCTTTAAGATGGTCTTTCAACTTTAAAAAATGAACTATGTTTTACCTACATAGCTACATTGATTGCCAATTTTTATAATGCACAGTAAATATGTAAATATTAAAGGGGACCATAAGATAATGACATTTCATAGATGGAAGTTTTTCTCTTTAGTTTTGTCCCTGAAGGTTGGCCACCTATTCTGAAGATGTTGTAATTACCTAAAATATTTTTTTATAATTTTGGATAAGAAAAATATTTTATTTGGAATTAACTTTATGTGATCCACTCTTTGACTATCCTCTACCATGACAAGTACTCATCTTTTGGGATATATATGATTATAGGAATTAACAGGGAGTCACTTTAAGTCAAATCTGTTGAGGAAGTTGTAGGTTTAAATTGTTTTAATTAACTGTAGAGAAGATATGTGATGTGATAATAACAAAGATGCTTTCTCTAGTGGTTTATAAACTGGTCTTGAGGCTCTTCCCAAAAGAGAGTTTCAAAATGTTTTAATATAATGGAAAAGTTAACAGAAAAAGGAGTCTGTCATGGTGACTATATTATGAAGGACATTATTTTGACATTAACTTTCTGAAAGTATTTATATTTTGTTCTGTTTTTAACTCCTTATCCATAGGCACAATATTTTAGCAATTTTTTAAAGGTAGTATTGATATGATTGGTACTAATAATTTTTTTTTGCTTTGATTATCTTAGAAGAAAAAAATCCACATGCTAAGTCTCAGAAAACGAGCCACAGAAAGATGGCATTTTACATTTTAATACTCAAATAGTTTTCATTTTTTTACGGTAAATACACATATTTTTCTATACTTTTTTCTTTTTTTATTTATTTTTCTTTTTTAATTAATTAATTTATTTATGATAGTCACACACACACACACACACAGAGAGAGAGAGAGAGGGAGGCAGAGACATAGGCAGAGGGAGAAGCAGGCTCCACGCACCGGGAGCCCGACGTGGGATTCAATCCTGGGTCTCCAGGATCGCGCCCTGGGCCAAAGTCTATACTTTTTTCTAATGACTATGAAATCACACCTGTTATGCATCCTCCATGTACCAGAAGCAAATGCTTATGATTATTGGATTGGTAAGTGAATTCACTTTATATTGAAACTTCAGCTATTAATCAAATGGTGGGCTTTAAAGTCTTTTAGGACTAGAATTATTAACTCTTAAAATATAATTAATCCTATGATACAAAGAATATGTCAAGTCATATTTTCCCTCTAGCAGTAAAAATAATTGCCTTTTTCAAAGTATTAACTGCCATCAATGAAATCTGAAGTCATCAACTAAATCAATGAGTATTTCATAGAGAACACAGGCCAAAGCTGGCAGAGAGTAATAGCTGATCTGAGATCTCAGAAAATACTTATTTTCATCTACTTAGCATCTCTTCCTCCTATCTTGGTAACAATATCCCTTATTTCCTCTGAAAAATTATCTGTCACTCACTGTCACTTTTAGTCAATGGAACTGGGGACAAATCTGGGCATAATCATTTGGCCAATCAATATTCTATCAACACAAACTATAATAATTGGCTCAGAGGTGGGTTGGCAACTGAAGCTGAGCCAGTAAGAGACCACTACAGAATTTCTGACAGACATTTTGGGCATGAGGTATTTTGCATCTGGATTAGCGGAGCATTTGAAACAGAATTTTAAAACTTCTCCTTGGCCATCTTTGGTACCATCAGGAAACCCAGTGACAAAAATGTCAATCCCAGAAAAGCAGGGTAGTGATCAGAAGATTACTGATGTCTTTGGGCATGTGGCTGCAACTCTGCTAATGGCTACCTTAGCCTGCTTTTTTCATTTAAAAAGCAATGCATTCCATTTTTGATTAGTTTGTGCTGGAGTGCTATCATTGGCAACCAAGAGCCTTGGCTATTAAGAAGTAGATGATAAAATCATGACTTATTTACTGGTCATTTTATTACTTGTTTTTAAGTTAACTACTTAAAGTCTATTCATTTTGATAATGGAAAAAATTTAATGAAGACTAAACAGTAAATTTTATGGAAGACTAATTCATTTGCTTGTCAGTCAACAACATTCATTAATTGCATTCAATACAACTAGAAAAGAAATGAGTGGTTTTTTTTTTAATAATGCTGAGAGAGAGAAACAAGAAAACGTACACAGCGAGATCTATAAAACTAAGAGTACAAAGTACTTTAGAGAATATTTCAGCATGTGCCGGGAAGTTACAGAAAATTATCATTATCACTAAGATCCCTCCTCTGAGGTTCTGTGACTTAAAAAAAAATCTAAAATGATAGACAAATACAATTATGTTAAAATATGTAAGTAAATTTAGGTATGATAAGTGATCAGGGTTTTGTGGAAATAGTGAAAGTTTTAAAGATGATAAGCATTCAGTTAGATTTTGGAGGAGGAAGAGCCTTGAGATGTTAGAGAAATTATTTTTCTTCCATATTATATTTAATTCTCTTATCATAGTTTCAACTTTCATAGATTGCTGTACTGTTAGAGTATCAAATATTACAAATATTCTGCTTAAATAGTTAATGTATACTTTCATCTAGAATATTGCTATTTTAATTTGGGTTGTAAGGGAAGATTCTTGATCTACAAAATACAGACAAGATTAGGTGGATATAGAGA
Source organism: Canis lupus dingo (assembly GCF_003254725.2). NCBI lineage: Eukaryota > Metazoa > Chordata > Mammalia > Carnivora > Canidae > Canis > Canis lupus. Next base: position 42,228,743 of record NC_064265.1, on the reverse strand, counting down.
TATAAGTGAAGATGGAAATTGTGGAGAAAAGTAATAATAATATTCACAGCAGTGTTTCTTCAACAGGGATTCACTTTAGAACCATCCATGGAGATTGTGAAAATGATATGATTAAAGACTCTACCCCTATTACTCCCAGTCGATAAATCTAGGATGTGTTTCCAGCATTTTTATGTAAAGCATCACAGATGATTCTGATGAATAACATTGTTTGAGAAAGACTGGGCCAGAGGTAACTCAACTTGGGTTAACCTTCATATTTAGCATAGCTTAGATGTAGGTATATAACACCCCAAAGTATGCTTTTGTGATACCTGCAAAAAAGTTTCATGATCATATGCAGATTAGCACAATAAAACTATACCAAACACAAAAAGCAGTTTAACAGTTTAATCCTGTGCTTCTCAAACTTGATTATGAAATCTTTACTAATGTTATACCAATTATCATCCTACTGAATTATTTTCCACAGAAACAAATGTAAACAGAAACTCACGTTAGAGATTCTCAAATAGAGCTATGCTGACTTAAAAATTAAGGTATTGGGATCCCTGGGTGGTGCAGCGGTTTGGCAGCCTGCCTTTGGCCCAGGGCGTGATCCTGGAGACCCGGAATCGAATCCCACGTCGGGCTCCCGGTGCATGGAGCCTGCTTCTCCCTCTGCCTGTGTCTCTGCCTCTCTCTCTCTCTCTCTCTCTCTCTCTCTCTCTGTGTGTGACTATCATAAATAAAATAAAATAAAAATTAAGGTATTTTCCAGTTAATCACTTTTAACCCAGCAACTCGATAACTCACTATAGGGCTAAGATACTTTGAAAGATATTTATCATAAAATTCTTTTCTCTTCTGTAAGTATATGCTTTTGAATTAGCCACTAGAACATAATCTTCAGTGTCAAAATGTCTAGAAAGACATTCGAGAAAAGCAAAATCGCAATTGCTTCGCTCAACTTTTAGTTAACAGAATAAGTTAAGGTATTAAAAACAACATATTCCTCCAAAGATCACACAAGTAGAACACAAAG